>NC_060121.1:712601133-712904164 GCF_021461395.2 Schistocerca americana | reverse complement strand
ATACAATGCTGTGCACCAAACTGACATTCTCAGAAATTTCTTCCTCAAATTGTGGTTTGTGTTCGACACCAGTAGACTTTTATTGGCCAGGAATGCCCTCTTTTTTAGTGCTAGTCAGCCCGCATCTCGTGTTCGTGCGGTAGCGTTCTCGCTTCCCACGCCCGGGTTCCCGGGTTCGATTCCCGGCGGGGTCAGGGATTTTCTCTGCCTCGTGATGGCTGGGTGTTGTGTGATGTCCTTAGGTTAGTTAGGTTTAAGTAGTTCTAAGTTCTAGGGGACTGATGACCATAGATGTTAAGTCCCATAGTGCTCAGAGCCATTTGAACCTTTTTTTTTTTAGTGTTAGTCTGTTTTTAGTAGTCTCGTTGCTGCTTACGTCATGGGTTATTTTGGTTCCAAGATAGCAGAATACGTTAACCTAATCTGCTTCATGACCACCAGTCCTAATGTAAACCTTTTCATTGTTCTAATTTTTGTACTTCGTATTACATTCGTCTTTCTTCGATTTATTCTCAACCTATGTATATTTTTCACTCATTACAATGTTTATTCCGTTCACCAGTTGCTGTATTTTTTCTTCAGTTTCAATGAGGATTATATTCTAGTACCGGATGACCTATATTTTCCACATCGAGTCCAGTTTGTTCCTGCGTCATGTACTAAGACAAGTCCGCCCATTGAGTAAGTCCTTAAGTGCACTCTGTCCACTAACTGCTCCTTTGTCTGCCTTTAACAGTGGAATTCCGATTCAACCCTTAATGTTTCCATCCTTGCTTTTAATTTCAAGGAAGGTTGTTTTGACTTTTCTGTATGCTGTATTAGTCATTCCGGTGGCCGTTTCCGTCTCGATTTCTTTACATTTCCAGCGCCTACTTAACCTTGGCTTTCCTGCACGTCCTGTTTATTCAGTCTAAGTGATTTATATTTATGTATTCCTTTCTTTCCTTGAGCATTTTTGTACTTCCTTCTTTCGTCGATCAACTGTTCTTCTATTACCCAATGTTTCTTCGCAGTTACCTTCCTCGTACGTATTTACAGGAATCTGTTGATATAACCAGTCTTAATTTCGATTACATATTTTGCGTATCGGTTATGTAAGAGTTCTTTAGTATTTTTTCCGTCCGGTCGCCGATCGATTTCGATACCCCCCTGCTATAAGAAATGTATTTAGGTTTAACAGGCAGCCTTTGGAGTGAAAATGTCGACCAGTGAACGCCGACAGTGTTGTGGCGCCACGTCACTGCGTTGTATTAGACGGCAGGAAAAGAGGCATTTGCAGTTTGGCAGTCGTATAGAGTCAGTTGTACGGAAGCCGTTATAGTGAGGCAGTCAGCCTGTTGTCAGATGTGTATCTTTTGATGTGCCCTTGCCATGTAGTGCAGTGTATGTTACTGTGATTTATTGGACGCTGAGAAGTTTTGTGCGTGAACTTCAAATTATTGTGATTTGGTGTGAACAGGCAGTGCTGAAATGGAAGTGACCGGTTGGAAGTCGTCTGTCTCAGACAAACGGTGAGCTGTTAATTCTGTTGCCACTCACTTGAAGATAAGGGGTGCGTTATGTACGCATTGGTATGGACTGTGGCTGTAATACTCCTGTTATGCTGCCATTTACGAAGAGCACTCCAGGGCGTGTCTTCCAACAGGACAACGTTCTCCCACATACCGCTTTTGTAACGAAAATGCTCCACAGAATGTCACCATGTACCCTTGGCTTGCTCGATCATCAGGTCTGCCTCCAATCGAGCACATATGTGACATCATCGGTTTCCAACTTCAGTCTCATCCTCAAATAACATTGAAGTCCTGGTATTGACCGACCATTAGCAACAGGCACGAAACTCCATCCCATAAACTGACATCCTGCAGCTGTACGACACAATGCATGCACATTTGTATGATTTCTTGCCACATTTTAGCAGTTGCGCGGGTTATTAATGTACCAGAAATTGATTTTAGTAATGCTTTATCTCGTGCTTACATTGACCGGTGATCTGGCAATATTGATCACTAAAATATCAAACGGACACATAATTTCATTACTCATTAGTTTTTGGTGTTGCAGTTTCTTTTGGTGAGTGTAGACGTACTAATTAGCCTCCGAATAGTGAGATAAATGGATTGTGGCATCATAGTCGCTAGAAGAAAAAAAGAAATCTTTAGTGCAGAAATGACAGGATACAAAGATTACCGAAATAATTATGCACAATAAGAATGGAAAAGATGACAGTGCACACAGGAAGTTGCATCGTCATTCGACCGATACGATAGTAAACATTTTGTTTTACACTTCTTTAATAATTCGCGTAACTGCTTTACAACAGTATTGTAAAATTTACATTACGCATGAAGGGAAATCGCTGTTTATTTCCATGATATACTTCAAGTTTTGATGATTTCCTTAATTATCACTATTTTGATATATTTACGCTGAACTGAAAATCGGTACGGAGCAGAAGATCTCTCTCTTTTTGTAGTTTGTAAATGTCTGACATTTGCATCAATATGATCTACATTGGTAGATATTTCTTATGTAATCTTAGTTCTGTTATTGAATATATTTCTTCAGTGTCTTCCTCCTACAAGATGGAATAACTTTCTGGCAAACTTCAGCTTTTATTATGCACCCGAGTGCATGATCATTGAGTTACGAATCCAATGTAAATGGGCCACTGGGGCCACGAGTATCACTTGAAAGACAGTGGTTACTGTCTGGAAATACTGTGCGGAAAAGCGAACCCTCGCTGGACGTCCTGTGACCTGCAGCAGATGTCGGCCCTACTATGCCCTCACTTGTTTGTATAGTACTGTCCACACTGCCCACCGGCTGAACGGAGACAATGATCCGTTTCGGCAAGCTGGGAACTGCTACAGGCGAGGCCTCATGGGGAGACCTACAGAGAGAGACGGTGGAGTACCAGTGTCACATCAGCAGTGTCATGCAAAGGAAAGTCTACAAACAGTGTCCACTGACGCAGTCACCATACTGCGGTAACAGGAGTTTCCCCAAAGGTTACCAAGGGTAACAGCCACAGCACGTTCCTAACTGTCGTTGTCACGTTGTTTCAGTATCCCAAGTAGAATACGATTGTTGGTAATACAGCTATTCACCACGAATCAACAGTAACATACAGTATTAAAGCGGCTAAGGTGAATAGCGAAAAATAAATTTTTTTCTTCCCTCCAAAACTTTTCTCTAATCGCATAAAACATTGGTCATCGAACTTCGGGCTGCGCTTCTCATGCGTCTCGAATCAAGTATTCATGCTGCCCGTGATTCTTAGCCGTATTCTGTAATTTACACCAGTAACTAATAGCCGGATCCAGAAACGTCAACTAAAATTAGAATCGTCATAAGTGTTCCTGTTCACTGACAAACAAAAACACTTGCAGAGGCAATATTTTATAATGTGCTCAATTTTAACTGGCGTTGTTGAATTCAGCAGTGAGTTAAATGAAGTCATTTGCTAATCACAGCCGCGCGGTCTAGGGCAACTTGTCACGATCATTGCGGCTCCCCCCGTCGGAGGTTCGAATCCTCCCTCGGGAATGGGTGTGTGTGTTGTCTTTAGCGTAAGTTAGTTTCAGTTAGATTAAGTAGTGTGTAAGCTTAGGACCGATTGCCTCAACAGTTTGGTCCCATAAGACCTTACCAAATATTTTCAAATTTTTTCCGCTAATCATATGGGCAGTGCTGTAGATAGCTCAGTCACTGCAGGTTTAATGGATGTGAGAGGGGAGGATATTTTATCTTTTGTCTTCCAGTAGTTACAACTCAGGGGTTTGCTCGAATCGTACCGGTCAGTTGCTATGGTATACTTTTTGATACGGAAGTAACATGGATTCGTGAATGCACGTTACACAACTTGTCATAGTCAATTGCGGGACTTGTCTGTAGCAACGAATACTAAATCAAGGAAGGCTGTTGTAATACAATGCTGTGAGTGGAAGGAAAATGGCATCTAAATAGTTCATCCATCTTTCGCGATGTTATCTCATATTCAAATACGCATTGAAACAGAACTACAAATACTGTTACTAACCAAGTTATACACACACATACTAAAACGAACAACACCCCATCCTCACCACACAACTACAAGGTGTCCCAGGAAGAACAGTCAACAGTTTGGAATATGACAGATACCATCATTTTAAGCTGAAACGCCTAGTAGACGTGGACTCTGACACGCATGCCTTGAGAGCTTTGACCACCTCTTCATTTGCGATACTGTGAAACACATTTGTTCTATCGAACAAATACTCATAGCTGTTAGGTATACCTTTTCGAGCCCATTTTAATAGAAAATTTTATTTTTGTTTGGTCTATGCTACCAACTCTCAAAATATGGGGAGAAAAGGACTTGCAGCATGCAGCAGAAGAGATTTGTTTCACATTATAGTAGATGAGTAAGTGCTTTTAGCAGTTAAAGTTTGCATTTTAGAGCCCACTCAGATTTAAGTGCATCCTTTCGACCGGCGACACTAAGATTCAGCACACTCGACTGTGGAGTGGGATGGCTGACGCAAGGGAAAACGACAAGAACATGATTTACAGATCAAAAACCACAAAAATTTATTTAATAAAACTACACACCAAATTAATTAAAGGCATTTCCTCTTTAATTAAGAAAAACAACAATCAAGTTACTGTCACCGGAACACCTCCTTAGAGGTTCTACTTCTTTACTTTTCACTAATTCAGCTAGACGAGAGTATTTTGGTTCAAATGGTCCAAATGGCTCTGAGCACTACGGGACTTAATTCTAAGGTCATCAGTCCCCTACAACTTAGAACTACTTAAACCTAACTAAACAAAAGACATCACACACATCCATGCCCAAGGCAGCTTTCGAACCTGCGACCGTAGCACCATCGCGGTACCGGACTGAAATGCCTAGAACCGCTCGGCCACCCCGGCCGGCAGAGTATTTTGTATCAAGATCGTATACTTATTTTCAAACAGCGGAGCTAATTAATTTGACAAATGAAAAACGTTAACATCAAATACTTGAAAATAAATAACTTCGTAGCAAAATCTGCGAATTAAAACTTTAATTTCTTTAAACGTTGGAATCAAACGATTTGTTAAAAGAAATATCCAAATACGAAACGCCAGAATCTGAAGTAAATTCAGTCATGCAGTGCTTAAATCATTTGGTTAAATTGTACCAAGCCAAGTACGAAGCGACAGTCACTTTGTTACCAGGACGGACGCCGGCACAACGGCTCAGGTACAACGGCCGGAGCCGCCTGCCAGAACACACCATCACGCGGACCAGACAGGGAATTTCATAAATCTATAACAAACTAACACTGAAATTAGAGTACACAATTACTGGACGAATAAGACTCAAACGAAAGTAGAGTCAGAAAGAAACGTCAAACAAGAGCCGCTTCATGCTAAAAGAAACGAGGTTTGACTGAACAAAGGCCGGTTGTAAAAGAAGATTTACTTGGAACTTCTCGATACAAAATGCTTAAAACTTCCCTAAATAGGATTAAAAATAAAATAAACTTTTGCTTACTTTTGTTTATTAAGTGGAAATCATAAATTATTTTATAGGTTGCAAGGCTATCATGAGCTTAAATAGCGACTTTAAGCGTTTCACATACAGCTCCAAAATTACAATTACGGCATGAGAGAAATTTCAGGAAGCCGCTACTACTAACAATAATCTAGCCTGCAAATTATTGGCCGTTATAGCAAAAGAAATAGTATGCAGCCCGTAGCTCAACTCCCGATCATGCCTACTTGCATACATCACCACTCACACCCATGAACTGTTAACAGTATGTTCACTACAGTCGAGATGAGATCGAGGGCTTTAGTGTGTTTAGCCGATATTTCTAGTAAGATAGCGGAAGAGTCAGATGGCTCTGCTTTCCAGATTGTCTGTGAGATACAGGAGTTTCAGGAGGTACCTCTTGCACCCAGCGGCATAGACTTCCGGATGTCAGCTTTTGCCATTTGCAAAGATTAGTAACTGCGGACAATTTTTATTGCTATGAGCGACACCTTGCTATTATTACATAGAAGACAACCCATGGCAGTTTACACAACCCAAATACACTCCTGGAAATTGAAATAAGAACACCGTGAATTCATTGTCCCAGGAAGGGGAAACTTTATTGACACATTCCTGGGGTCAGATACATCACATGATCACACTGACAGAACCACAGGCACATAGACACAGGCAACAGAGCATGCACAATGTCGGCACTAGTACAGTGTATATCCACCTTTCGCAGCAATGCAGGCTGCTATTCTCCCATGGAGACGATCGTAGAGATGCTGGATGTAGTCCTGTGGAACGGCTTGATATGCCATTTCCACCTGGCGCCTCAGTTGGACCAGCGTTCGTGCTGGACGTGCAGACCGCGTGAGACGACGCTTCATCCAGACCCAAACATGCTCAATGGGGGACAGATCCGGAGATCTTGCTGGCCAGGGTAGTTGACTTACACCTTCTAGAGCACGTTGGGTGGCACGGGATACATGCGGACGTGCATTGTCCTGTTGGAACAGCAAACAGCAAGTTCCCTTGCCGGTCTAGGAATGGTAGAACGATGGGTTCGATGAGGGTTTGGATGTACCGTGCACTATTCAGTGTCCCCTCGACGATCACCAGTGGTGTACGGCCAGTGTAGGAGATCGCTCCCCACACCATGATGCCGGGTGTTGGCCCTGTGTGCCTCGGTCGTATGCAGTCCTGATTGTGGCGCTCACCTGCACGGCGCCAAACACGCATACGACCGTCATTGGCACCAAGGCAGAAACGACTCTCATCGCTGAAGACGACACGTCTCCATTCGTCCCTCCATTCACGCCTGTCGCGACACCACTGGAGGCGGGCTGCACGATGGTGGGGCGTGAGCGGAAGACGGCCTAACGGTGTGCGGGACCGTAGCCCAGCTTCATGGAGACGGTTGCGAATGGTCCTCGCCGATACCCCAGGATCAACAGTGTCCCTAATTTGCTGGGAAGTGGCGGTGCGGTCCCCTACGGCACTGCGTAGGATCCTACGGTCTTGGCGTGCATCCGTGCGTCGCTGCGGTCCGGTCCCAGGTCGACGGGCACGTGCACCTTCCGCCGACCACTGGCGGCAACATCGATGTACTGTGGAGACCTCACGCCCCACGTGTTGAGCAATTCGGCGGTACGTCCACCCGGCCTCCCGCATGCCCACTATACGCTCTCGCTCAAAGTCCGTCAACTGCACATACGGTTCACGTCCACGCTGTCGCGGCATGCTACCAGTGCTAAAGACTGCGATGGAGCTCCGTATGCCACGGCAAACTGGCTGACACTGACGGCTGCGGTGCACAAATGCTGCGCAGCTAGCGCCGTTCGACGGCCAACACCGCGGTTCCTGGTGTGTCGGCTGTGCCGTGCGTGTGATCATTGCTTGTACAGCCCTCTCGCAGTGTCCGGAGCAAGTATGGTGGGTCTGACACACCGGTGTCAATGTGTTCTTTTTTCCATTTCCAGGAGTGTAGTATTCTGCAGAGGGAATCTGATTCGTGGATTTGTGGATGGTACTTTCCTTACCTCGTTGCATGCGTTGTGAGCAGCATACGCAGGTGGACAACCGCGTGGGTTTGCATAAGGCTTCTGGGACCCGAGGATGCGCCATGGCCCTACATCCAGTCTGCCTGGTGCATAAACAACGGCGTTCGGTGTGGCGACTAGCTTAGATGTGGTTTTTCGCCCGTTTTCCACATATTAGTAGGTGAATACTGTGTTTGTACCAACGTCATGCCTCAGCTACACGATTCGAGAACATCGCTAATATTCTCGTATCCTAATTAAAATGCCTGCATTGTGAAGACACGGGATAAGCCGAGGAAAAAAGGAGACCGAAGATGTACTGATAAGTTCAAAGAAATGATTTTATAACAGAACATCTGTGAAGCTAGGGTCCAGTTGCAACACCACTGACATATTCTAGCAAGCTTCCCCATTTAGAAATTTTACTAACTATTACGGTATTAGTAATAAATGGAAGTACATTTGAAACAACAACTCCCCTGGGGACACTGTCTTTTGCACAAACTTATTTCAGTTTTGCACGAACTATCTACATTTGCTAAAGTTCACATAAAATTTTTGCCATGAGATATGCGCTAGCACTAAGTAACAATGACGCCAGTAATTGTCACTTGACAGTTTTACGTAATCTTCTGTTAAGGTTGTCGATGACAACTTCTTCTGATGAAATCACATTCTTAAAAGAAACAGAAGATTGCAGTTTTGCTGGGACAGCCGGCTTTGGCTGAGAAAATTCAATTGTGGACGTTTCACTGCTTCGCCCATTCCCGCCCACGATCGCAAATTAGGTGTTGACAACTGGGGACGACAGCAACGTCCTGCTGTGGACGCTTCCGTAATTGGCTTAATTATACAGGAAATTCAGCCACTGCGCTAAAACAAGTTACAATGCAGTGATTCTCGTGAAGCAGACTACAACTCAACTGAGCTTAAGAAAAATAAAAGTTACTTTAAGGAAACCAGTACATGGATAATATGTGTCAAAAATATGTTTTTTAATATTTGTGTTAAAAAAATTTCTGTAGTTTTCTGAACAAGGTAAAGCTTACTTTGAGGAAACTGTATCAAAGAAAGTCCCAAAGGTAGAGGAATTTGAAACACCCTGTCATGCTGACAGCTCTGTCAAAAACATATTTCTCTTCTCCTTTGTTTGTTTATTTTTTTTAATGGCGGTTTAGTCTCTAATCTTATAGTGCCGTAAGAAACCTAGAGAAATAATTACGTGTTGGAATTCAAAAACTAAATGAGAGTTTTAACAACTGTAAGTGAAAACGGACACCACAACCGACCAAAAACGGTTGTGGTAAGACTAAATACTTTGAACATATGTGGCGGATGAAGCTCTGCTATATTTCTAAGATGGTAAATTGTCAAGGCTTAGGATTATGGAATTAGAGGGAGAGCCTGGTGCACTAAATAAGCAAAGAACTTTTATTGCCATTCATCGCAGGAGGCTATTCGAAACAGAGAAATCACTGTCGCAAACCACCAAAGAAGCAAGAATAAGAGGAAGAAGTTTGGAAAAGGAGAGGGTGAAAGAACAAGACCAGAAACAAGATAAATCTGGGACTGGGACGCATTACTCTTGTGCACTGCTTGTAGAGAAACAAACAACTTGAATTTCCTGAAAGTTTAGTTTTCGACCTTCTGGTAGACACGGGTAAAAAAAAAAGAACTATTAAAGATAGAAGGCCGAAATTTTGCAAACTATCTTAAAATGTACGTTATGGAAAAATAGACTACTGTCATGAGCTAAATTTGAAAACTAAAGACATTTTTAAAACTATGAATTAATAATTGAATTTTTTGTATTCATTATTAAAAGTTTTAGGAACCACACTTTATAATAGCAGCATCTTTGTAAAAGTATACTTTAAACATAACAGTGTACAGAACTTCCAGAAAAAAACGGGCTTCTACTTTGTTTTTCTTTTTCGAATTATATATATGAAAGTACAGTGTACATATGTCATTAACATCCTTTATTTCACTTGCAACGCAAAATACAAATAGGAAAGAGTGTGGGACCAAAAGGTGTGACCAGTACACCCATTTGTCCTCAAAACATCTGTTAAAGGGTTGTAAGCAAAACATGGGCTTTACAACCGCTATTCATTGAGCTTCAATATTTAGAAAACAGGCATATTTTCAAGATTGCCCTTGTGTTGACAAACCAGTCTCCTTAAACGGCCGTTTGAAATATTTTATCAACAATGAAGAGACACAGTTATTTCCGTTCACTGTTCGTCAACTATTCTCCAAGTCAGGTTATTATTGTACTTTATTATAATGCTGTCTGAGTGCTACATATTATTATTACGGCACAATTTCAAATGATGAAAATATTCTGTCTACAAAATTACATAAACTCAAATATCAATCAATCGAGGTTCTGCAATCACTGTAAATGCAAATGTGGCTAAACTGAGTCGTTTTATGAGTTTAAAAACCTTATTTTCTTTCTCTTTTCTCCAGAAAAAATCTCATCAGTGGGGATAAATAAAAATTTTGAGGTTTACATCCAAGCCATAATTTCTTCTCTATGTGATGAAAATATCGTTGGTGTTATACCTGAAAACGTGAAGAACTTAATATATAGTGCCTTTCTGAATTTTAGGATGAAATTATTTACAGAAAAACACGATACTTTTAAGAACATTGCTGCTGTATGTATGCTTCGAATGACAACACTAGCGCCACCTATAAACAAAACTACTTCCGCTTGCAGCATATTAGGCAAGAGGTTGTTTGTGTACGCTGCCAGACGTAAGGAGTGACACACAAAGTAAGGGAGAACGAAACACAATGAAAATTTTTGGGTAGAGAGAACATGTGATGCTATTTTAGTAATTACTTTATCGAAGAAAATTAACAAAGAACTTGGCAGCATGAGCCTACAGAACGACATGACACACCTTTTGGATGGGTGTATGCAATTAGTAGTTAGGGAAGGGTGTCGAAAGCGTGTATGTTCTCTCCTTAGGTAAACTGACCCATAACTGTTGTAACTGGCCCGTCGTCTTTCAGTCAGAGAACCTTCAGTCACTACTACCCGTCATGTGACGCCATACCCAATGGCTTCCAACGGTATGACACCATTCTTACGCACTCTACCTTTCCTGGTAATAACGCCAGACACCATCGACACTAATGCAGCCGGTTGGTCCCCCTACATGTCGTAGAGATTTGCTACATTAATTATTTACATACCCGCCGACTGTATGTGAGTGTATGGATTTGTACTAACATTCGAGCATGTCCACTGGGCATTTCACATTTTTGTTTCTGCAATGTACATGAGGAACATCAAAGGACGTGCGAAGAGCCGCGTGGAACGCGATAAGTGCTTTCTCCCCATTTACAAGAATATATACTACTCATACTTGTTAAGTTGTTAAGAACAAGGTTCAGCGTTCTTTTGGTTTTATGTAACTTGCCCACTGGTTGTCTGTGCGACCAGTTCTGTAAAATCGCCGTTACGTAGGAAGATATTGTAAATCACACGTTCAAATGTCTTAGAGATAAAATAGCAGTCTGTGCTATAAAGGTACCTAATGTTTCTATTATTTTCTTAATGAATGTGTAAATGACATTCTCACTGGAACATCTCTTCTGAAATCTAATCTGTTATTTACTAAGGATATTACTGTTCCTCTAGGGGAATATTGTTCTAGAGTACGTGAATTTCTCAAAAATTTAGGACAATTCGGTCAGTAGCGAGACAGGTAGGTGGTCTTTCACATGACTTGTGTCATCTTTCTAGTAGAAGAGATTATCAGAGGCTTATTTGGATCTCTCTGGAAAAATTGCCTACTACACTGACCTAAATACCATAACATCCAAATGATATTAATATTGAAAGAATATGCAGTTTTCTTAGTTTTAGAAGCAGAGGTGGGTGAGAGATCCATCTGATTGAACTGTATCTGACTTGCTTATACTCTCTAATTGCTTGTCCCTACACATCCTACTACATTTAAGATATGAATTTTAATCACACCTGACAACTGTGACTGACCTTCTGTTTGAATAAGTAGTGAGGTTATCCTATTCTCCTACCTGTAGACCAGTCTCTCGTTTCATTACGTTCCATATATACTTACGTCTGCTGTCGGAATTACTGATTCCCGGCGTAATGAACAGAGGGGCGCGGAGGGGGGGGGGGGGGGAATTGTTCAAATGGCTCTGAGGTCAACAGTCCCCTAGGGCTTAGAACTACTTAAACCTAACTAACCTAAGGACATCACACACATCCATGCCCGAGGCAGGATTCGAACCTGCGACCATAGCAGTCACGCGGTTCCTGACTGGAGCGCCTAGAAAGGCTCGGCCACTCCGGCCGGCGAACAGGGGGGAAAATTGAGAGACCTAGGACAGCGAACTTCCCCATCCCTCTTGACCATTTTTTGTGTTGGTTGAGAGGTGGCCATTGTCTTTCGCAATGGCAACTCTCACTTATATTTCTCATAATGTAACAATATTTAATGCAGCTGATCGTCATGTTCTTCTGAGAACACGAGTTTGATCGTAATAATATAATTTTTTATTCATAATTAATTTACTTAGTACAGATTTACTGTCTGTGTCCGCAAAGGAACACCAAGTTATAAAGGAATGACCAGAGGAATCGAACTGTTTTTATTGACTGAATAAGTTCAGAATGCCCAGTGTTTCCTATATTGCTTCATCCTATTGAGTCCACAGCAGGAGGGAGAAAGAAATGAGAAATGAATGTATGAAAATAATTGCAGGAAGAATGTTTGGGGAAAGATTAAGGATCGAACGATATTTAGCGACTGTGGATGCACGATAGGGAACAACTAGTCGATAGGCAGCGAATATATAAGCTATTGGCTGTAGCGAGGTGTAGGAAGGTTGGATAGCCTGCAATACGTACATTTCAGTCTTTGGGAGGAAACGCGTGGGATCTTTCTCATTGTTTAGAAGGGAGGTCTGACCGGCAACTTTCAACTGGGGAAATTCTGAGCTGGTCATTGGTTGGGAGCCGCTTCCACCATGAGCGGTCAGGAGAGCAGAACGGTAGCGTGGGTCCGAATCGGGGGACTGCTGCTGAAGACTTGGACGACAGAGGACGCTTTTCTGAGATGGGTAGAGCCATGCTCGATTTGAATGTGAGAAATGTGGTATATTTATGATTAATGGTTTCACATTAGGGGAACAACCTTCTTTTGCAGCTAGACATAAGGTAATGTAAATATTATGGTGGAACGAAATTAGCTTAGGTAGGTAATGTGCAGTAGTAGGTGATGTAAAATTGTTACTTTCCTTTGTGATAGTAATTTGCAACTTTGGGGTTTTATAACCAATTTGCGGTGAATAATTTAATCCAATTTGTTTCAGCAAGCAATTTCATTAGGAAAAATGAAATATTTAAGTACGTGTTGCAATTTATTTAGTTTTACGCATGGCACTCACCATGTGGCGCTCATCAAGAAATTTGTAGCTAGTGGATCCACGAGTGCTAGGGACCTATGGCATGTAAGTAGGAAGTGTGCTATTACATAAAATATGCGTGTGAAATTAAATACTGTAATAAATTTTCAATTTTCTTACATATCTGCAATCTTGAAAGATGTAGTAACGTGGATTCTTTGTTAAGGACACGTGGTATCTAGTGTGAAAGCTTGTGTCGAATTAAGGCAAACCAAGTGGAGATAATGCTTGCTTATTGATGTTTACTGGGGAATCGCGTGGGGAGATTTTCTGATTGATTAAAATTGCAAGGAGGGGAAAGAGATTATTAAACTTTAACGTAGCCATGAATTTTGGCTGCAGCAAAGTAAGCAGTTCATCTGGAGTGTGTGTATTTTGTATGTGTAATTTAGGAAGGGTTTTAATATTTTAGTGGGTGAATTTGTGTCCGGAGTAGGAAGTAGTACAATAGTGGCTATTAAAGTGGAAGATCAATTAGGCGCGGAAGTTATATGTAATAATTTTGGTTTTCGGTAGAATAATTTTGAGGAGAGGTAGTTACTGTATGGTCAATATCGGAACTGCCAACAGCTCGATCCTTAAATTTCTCCTGTGCCTATGCTGTGCTGTAATTGTGGGTGCATGTTGATTAATAGATACAATTGTGGAGTATCCTTTTCTTCCGATCCAAAAGTGGGCACTTGTGGTAATAAGAGATAGCAGTTCGTAGGAGACCATAGTTTTAGTAAATTGTCAGATCCGTTAATAATAAATAAAGGTACAAGGTCAGATGCGTAAAATTTTGCATTGTTAATAGGAAAGTCAGCTCCGTGAAAATTACATCGTGCAATCTGATGCTAATTTCATGCTGTGTAAATATCAGCTCCCTTAGTATTAGTTTAAAAAAGTGAGTTTTTTGTTATTATAATAATCTGAGATGCTTAGTGAATAAACCAATTTGTTCAAACAAAAAAAAATTCAAGTTTGAGTCGGAACATTCTTTCTATATGAATAGACAAACGTTTCATTATTTTGTTTTACTATCATCAAAAAAAGAAATTTTATTTAATAATGTCACTAAATGTATGAATGTCAGTCATTGGGCCAAGCAGAATTGAAATAGCTTTAAACATAGAGTATTTATGCAAAGGTCCTGCAAATAAATCCGCTGCGGCTAGTGTAAAACTGAAGCAGTAGTGGGTACCTTGCACGGTGACTATTGGTAGGACGGTGAAAAATCTGAGGTGGGCCGTTGGACTTAGTACTAAGATCAACGGTCCACTGGGTAATCCAAGAGGGCTTGCATGACTTCATAGTCCAAGACAATGGACAAGACAAAATGAGGGTAGGCTGCTTGCTTAACCACAAGTCCAAGGAGACATTACTGGCTGATAGTGGAATTAATTGTAACCCAGAACAGCAATTATGACCACAGACATAGAGAGACATTTTTGCAGCGTCTTTATGCAGTCATGCTGTACAGCCAGCAGTTGCAGGAAGAAATTGTGTAATTGGTGGTAAATTTTTCCTCCTTGCGGCCGCGCCACTCCACCCCTCTTGCAATCGTGTCTTACATAGAAGAGGGACAGTCAGGTAATGGTGTGCACAGAATGACTGTCCATTTACCCAAACCAGTGGCAGTACACACCCCAAGCTGTGAGACATGGCATTCATTTGCACCACCCTGCCCTCCAAACCAGTTTACCATATCCCAATTTGTCTCTCCTTGCATTTCCCATGGACAACTTCATGTGCCTGCTATGATTAGCAATGAAATTCTCGTAAGCAACCTCTTCATATTTGTGGCAACGATCCTTACATCCTTCAGCGCCCCTGCCAAGAGAATCCTGTGTGACTACACATACAGCCAGCACCTGAGAGTTTTAGGTTGACAGTGTGATTAGTTTAATCGCCTACAGACATGTGTACTGAGAATTCTACGCAGACATTCATAGTAAGAGGCGGCAACATTCAGCACATCCCACAGCGTCCTTGTAGTCTCCTGTAAACCGATGCTGCAGTATCACCCACTCTGGCTGTAGACCTGTCTGAATTAATTTACTCCCAGGGCCTTGTATAGCACCCATAGAGCAGACCAAGTTGGTGGACCCACGGTGGTGACCACTGAAAAGTCACAAAACATGATAGAGGATACAAGATAGCCCTTAGTACACTACCAACAGAAGAGTCCTCTAATTGATAATCATGATCCTATGAGGATGCGTGCAGGTATGCGAAACTCTCCTGTCCAGCCTCCACCTCACCACAGGCAACTATACAATGAGGGATTCACTAGCTGGAGTCATGTCAGAGTTCATCAGGCTTTAAAGATGAAACGTTTCCAACATGATACGTATGCTGCTGAGCTGTCAGTCAAGTAATAGTTATTCAGTTACGTAATTGTATTTGTTGGTTTGGTGGGTGAGACCAAGGCAAAGGGAGGCAGTCAAGCAATCACAGTACGGTACACAGTCGCCCAAAATCTGCCCTGGTTATCCTCAATCTGCTGGAGTTGAGGTAATGTGGTTAACTGTTGTCTGAAACTATTTTCAACGTGTGACTGGGCCCTAAGATGGCATCACATGCAACTGGGTCGAATAAGTGTACTCTGAAATTAAGCAGTAATTCAGGGTTTCATTGCGATGCAAAACTAGTCACATAAGCATATTCACATCACAAAGGTATATGTATTTATACGTGTGTAACATCATGACTATAACAAAACTGCAGTTATTAGATATTCAAAGTAAATGAATTATTTAGCAAATAAATATTAAAATATAATAACTGTAGAACGCGCCATGCAATACTCACATACAAAGTATTGCATGATAACTAAGATACTAGCTATCGTCTGTGAAAGCCTCACGTTTATGCATACTTTATTTAATGAGTTAGTCCGTATTTTATATCTTTTTAATTACGTGTTAGTCAATCATTTTCTCCAAAGTTTCGTAGCACGTACCTCTCTGCGCTTAACCATGTAACATATAGCATATTATTATTTTACGTCGACCTCATTTATTAACTATTAATTCGAGGTATATTAAAGACAATGTTCATTTGAAAATAACGTTTTGCCTGTAAAATTTGGTTCCACCATTTAATAGGGAGTAAATGGATACATCTGCTGTTAAGCAGGCCAGTTTAATTGTTTTACTTGTTTCGATAACCTCTTCTTTGATATTTGTCGTAAATGCACTGGCACAAACCTCATGCAAGTGATTGATTTTGTTTCAAACTTTAGATGTAGAAAAATGTTTGTGGAGTGAGATGAACTGATGAAGCAAGACCTTTCGCTAGGCATCTATGTCAAATTTCTAAATGATGTATATTCTGAATGGTTGATCTACGTCCTATATTTTAGGTATGATACAAATTTTGGAGGGGCTTCAAAGCGCAAGCAAGTATTCGCTTCTTCGTCATTCCACATCTGAATGACAGTTGGTGCAGATCTGTCTTGAGGTAACGTGTTGCAGAGCCAACACTTCGGTTTTAGACTTCTAACAGTGACATATTTTGAGTGGAAAGCGATCACATGATTAGCTTCGTATTTGTTCATACGTAGAAAACTTAAGAACTAGGTGGGACATGAGAGTGTGCTTCAACTTTAAAAACCACTAGCATCGTATGGCGAGCAGCACTGAGCCTAGCCTTACTTCAGTTGCATTTTGGAATAATTAATGTACAAAACGCGGAAATGTACTCATCATTTCGCGAGTTTTAATACATTTGTTGGCATAGTGTCTCTGATAATTAATATTTGTAACCAGGCGAATATTATGTGTTTAGTTTTACAGAATGGTACTCTTTTTTTCGTGTACCACCAGTGTTTCAATAGTACTTGAAGAATATGCTACCACTCTAATTATGCATTCAAGCAAACTGTAGGCTGCATTCGAATATTATTTTTTAAAATATTAAAGTAAATTATTGTACGACCACTGTTTTAACCAATTTAATGGTTTGATCCTTCCTTTGTTTTGACTGACTGCATAAATTATCAGTTGATCTAATTAAAACACTTTGGTGACATTTACGTCAGTTATTCGGTAGAATATAACCCTTTTATCATTGTTGTTTTTATTGTGTTTTATTACATCGACTGTTTTATTTGAAAATTCTCATTTTAATAAGATTGAAGGGTCACAATTACAGGCTTTTTTGCACTGAGTTAGCTTACTCTAAAGCTGACTCCTATTTTTCTCAGCGTTTAGAATATCTTGCACCACTTTTTCTAATGCGGCAGATCCTACGGGCATGCCTTGATTTTTCTTCAGTCTTGTTTCCAACGTCAAGTGCCTTCACCTTTCCTGAAGCCACAGCAATCGTCACTTTTCTTTTCTATTCTTCCACATATTATTCTTCTCAAAAGCTTAGATGCATGAGCTGTTAAATAGATTATCAGGTAGTTCTCGTACTTAGCTGTACATGCTGTCTGTGGAATCGCGTGGATGATATTTTTTCGAAATCCTGATGTTACGTCGCCAGAGTCACTGATTCTGCACACGAACTTCAGTAGTCGTTTGGTTGCCATTTTCAGCAATGATTCTAGAAATTTGATCCAATATTGTCCATCCCTTCCGCATTGTTTCATTTTAAGTTTCACAAAGCGTTTTAAAAATTCTAACTCAAATAGTGGATCCCTATCTCTTTTATAACTGGCTAGTTTCTGCATCTGTCACGTAATCATACACTTTCTCTCCTTCATAGAGTCATTCAATGTACTCTCCCCACCTAGCTGCTCTCTCTCCTGTGTTCAGCGGTGGAATTCCCACTTAACGTTACCACCAGTGATACCGAGCAAAGTGGAGCAGTGATTGGCACACTGGACTCGCATTCTGGTGGACGACGGTTCAAACCTGCGCCCCAGCTTCCAGATTTAGATTTTCCGTGAGTTGCGTAGGTCTCTTCAGGCAAATGCCCAATTGATTCCTTTGAATGGGCATGGCCGATTTCCTTCATCATCCTTCTCTAATCCAAACTTGTACTCCGTCTGTAATCACCTCATCGTCAACGGGACGTTAAACACTAACCTCCTCCTGCTACTTCCTTCTCCACCTTACTTATAATTTCACCGAAGGTGGTTTTGATTTTCCAATATACTCATGTAGTGCTCCAAATGTTCTTTTCCTTGAAGGCTTCATCAAGTCCGTCATCAACCATTCCTCCTTAGCTGCTCTGCACTTACAAATTATTTCATTCCTGGAGGATTTATACACACATCCAAAAACGTTTTGCGTCACCCCAGTTCCCAGAACACCAGAAAATAGACGTTGACTGAGGACATTGTATCATAGACACACTGCCTTTGACTGTTCAGAGATGTCATTAATCTCGCCGAAAGATTCAATCAAACATGCATGGGCAGCGCTTAGTAGACAATGGGGGTCCTACAGCCGATCAGTTCGTCATTCCATAAGGAAGGAGGTACGTGGCTCGTGTTGTCTGTAGTTCAACCACGCCTAAACGGTCAATACCACGGTACAATTGAGTCCGCATTGTTACTTTGTGCCAGGAAGGGCTCTCAAGAAGGGGTGTGTCCAGGCTTCTCGGAGTGAACCAAAGCTGTGTTTTCGTGCAGCCACAGGAGTTATGACTGAAACTGTCCGCAATAGGTTGCATGAAGGACAACTTCACTCTCGACGTCCGTGGCGAGGTCCATCTTTGCAACTACGACACCATGCAACGCGGTACAGATGGGCCGGACAACATGCCAAATAGACCGCACAAGATTAGCATCAGGTTCTCTTCACCGATAATTGTCGCATATGCCTTCAACCAGACAATCGTCGGAGACGTTTTCGGCGGCAAGCCGGTCAGGCTTAACGCCTTAGATACACTGTCCAGGGAGCGCAGCAAGGTGGAGTTCCCTGCAGTTTTGGGGAGGCATTTTGTGGGCCGACGTACGCCTCTGGTGGTCATGGAAGGCGCTGTAACGGCCGTACGACCGATAGTACAACCATATCGGCAGCCTATTGACGAGGCATTCATCTTCATGGACGACAATTCGCGCCAACATGGAACACATCTTGTGAATGACTTCCCTTAGAATAACGATATCGCTCGACTAGAGTGGCCAGCATGTTCTCTGGGCATGAACCACATCGAACAAGCCTTCGATGGGTTGAAAAGGGCTGTTTATGGACAACTTGACCCACCAACCACACTGAGGGATCTGCCCCGAATCGTCGTTGAGGAGTGGCACAATCTGGACCAACGGTGCCTTGATGATCTTGTATGCCACGATGAACACAGGCATGCATCAATACATGAGGACGTGATACTGGGTGTTAGAGGTACCTGTGTGTACAGCAGTCGGGACCACCACTTCTGAAGGTCTCGCTGTATGTTCGTACAAAATGCAATGTGTGGTTTCCATCAGCAATAAAATGGGCGGAAATTATGTTTATGTTGATCTCTATTCCAATTTTCTGTACAGGTTCCGGAACTCTCTGGAACCGAGGTAATGCAAAACTTTTATGATATGTGTACTTTTCTATTCCTGTCTTTCCAGAGCATTTTTATGTTCCCTTCCTTCATTTATCTTTTGAAATATAAATGTTCTCTTATCCAAGTTTCCCTTACAGTTTCCTTCCTTGTGTCTTTGCGTGTCTGGCCAGCATCTGTGGTTTCCTGTTTTAGAGATTTCCACTCTTCTTACTAAATTGTGATCTTAGTCTATATTTGCAGCTGAGTACTGTTTAAAATTCATTATCTGATATCTAAATCTCTGTCTGACATTGGAATCTTCCTTCGTCTCCTCGTTTTTAAGAAGTATACTTTCTCTTCCTGAGATTCTGGAACAGATTACCGTCTGAAATTTGTTGCAGAACTCTATTTATCTTTCTCTTCTCTCTTTCCTATAGCGAGGCGCGTGTTCTCTTGTAACACCTTCTTATATTCCTTCGCAACAACTGCATTTAAGTCCCCCACGATTATTAGATTTTCATTTCCCTTTACGTTCTGAATTATCCATTCAGTATCCTCTGCTTGATGTCATCATCTGATGCTCGTGACGTTTTCATATATACCTGAACCATCGTTGTCGACGCTAGTTTGCTGTCGAAATTGATGAGAACAAACCTGTCACTGAACCGTTCACTGCAACCCACTATGTGCCCTACATTGCTATTCACAACAAATCCTATTCTCGTTACACAGTTTCCTGCTGCTATTCATTTTACGCTATACTCATTTGGCCAGAATACAGATATCCTTGCCTTCTTTCCCTTTCATTTCATTGACCATATATGTATCAAGACAGAGCCTTAGAATTTCCCTTTTGAGACTTTCTTGCTTTCCCACTACGTTCAAACTTCTAATGTCCCAAGACATAGAATGTTACTCCTTTGTTATTTGTTTCATCTTTTTCTAATGGTCGCCTTACACTAGACAGCCCCTACTTGGACACCGTAACGGGAGACCAATTCTGAATCTTTTGTCAATACAGGGATCGTCATGGCACATGTTTCAGTTACATGCCACGTGTCCTGTGGACGCACAGTATGTGTCTTTAATGCAGTGGTTTCCCTTGCTCTCTGCATCCTCATGCTGTTGGTCCTTGATGACTCTTGTGCCCTTTAGCGGCAGCTTCCCATCTCTATCTAACCCTCCACCCTTTTCGACAAGGCTGTCACCAGGATGAGACTGACTTCTCACGTAGAAAGTCTTCGGCTGCTATTACTGACGATATTTATTCAGGCATGCTGTTTGAACGTGGGACCTTGGACTTTTGATTACTTGTTGAAGAATTTACTCCCAGATAGAACAGATGGAACACTTTTACCTTTGTTATGAAACTTACTGGCAGATTTAAAATGAGAGCTGGACAGTGAATCGAATCTTGGACTGTTCCCTGTTGTGGACAAATCGTCTACCGACTGCTGTTGAACCAGAACTCACGACTCGCCTTCAAGCCTTGCTTACGCCAGGAACTCATTAGAACTGTGGCCCAACCAGAACTCGGTCCTGGGACTATTGAGGTACTGGAGGAAGTAAAACTCAGAGGGCGGCTCTTGAGTCCACTTGCGTAGCTCAGTCGGCATAGCACTTGCCCGCGATAGGGTGAGGTGCCAGGTGTCCCGATCCGGCGCACAGGTGTAATCTATCAGGAAGTCTCGTATCAGTAGACACTTCGCTACATTCTCGAAACATTTCGCCAGACTGTGACTAAGCAATGTCTCTGTAACACCCATTCTTCCTGGAGTTCTAGTCCATGAGGTATGCAGATGAACTTCTGTGAAGTTTGGAATCTGGGACATATGCTGCCGGAAGTACAGCTATGAGGGCCATTCGTAAGCTGTGTCTGGATAGATGATCTTTCTCTTCGTTTACTAATGATGAAAATGAAGAATTCTTATTAAATTTATACTCATCACTGTATTTTTTTCTATTCAGCGTGGATATATGTTCGACGCGCTGCAGTGAAGGTACAGCCACGCTCACCGTTTCCCGATTATTGGAGATCAGCTGCCTCTCAAGATTGCCGTTGTGACGTCCTGCAAATCGCTTGCAAAGTTGTGACACAACGTGGTGGCTAGTATTTGGCACCTCATCTTGGACGACAATCAAAGATCCTTCAATGCTGGTGAGTGGGATGACGGGAGACAGGGGGGTAGGGGGGGGGGGGAGGGGGGAGGAAGGTGAAGGCATAACAGCTTTAAGTAATGCTTGATTATTATTATATGGTTTCTTCTGACTTCAACTACACGTAATAACGTACCACTGCGATTGACAACTCGCTTAAAATATACACTTATGTTTTGGTAATCGCTTCTACATCTAACTTAAATACTAAACTTAAGAACATGCGCGATCGACGCCTCATGTTCGGCCTTGTCAGTGGCCTACTCTGGAGAGAACACGGCGGCACTAAATAATTGTATCAAATCTGCTTTTGATTTTGTACGTCTTAAAGATTAGTGGCTGAATGCGAAATCAACAATTCAAATGCAAATAAAATTACAAGCCGCTCTATAAGTTCTTGTGCGGAGAGGATTTATTTGATAGTTACTGACACATCAACGGAGCTTTTGTTGATTGTACAGTTGCTTCCATTTGGCCACAGGATTCTTTATCTTTGCTGTAAGTGGTATACATCTTTCTAACAGTCATGCAACTTTCTACAGTCAGCATTTAGTTTTCCAATTATTCTCACTTTCCACATTCGATCAGTGTTATGCTGTAAAGGCCTCTATTCCCCTTTTCATCATTTTATTGGCTGCTTCTTTGGTTATGCACGAATGTCTTCCACGAATTTACGTTTTTGGCTTATTTTTCCTCCGCTTTCTTCCTTATTTAAACTGCTAATGCTACCAGTTCATCTTTTTTTATGATCCTTTCCGTGTTTCACTTGGCCTTCTTCCAGCGCTATTTTTCATTTTTTTTATGTTTTCATGAATTGAATTTAGTATCGTATGTGATACCCAGCGATTTATGTTACTCCATTTGCTTCTGTTGGGTTAACCACTTAATCTCTTTAAGTTCTCTCAATGCCTACCGGACGGAACGCGACGTTCTTTTCGAGTAACACAACCCGGAAAATTTAGAGATCCGGCATTTAAAGATGACTGCAGAACGTTTCTTCTGCACTTCGTGTAAGGGCGACGAAGATACGATAGAGAAATTAGAGATCTTACGGAGGCAGAGAGACAGTCGTTTTTTCCATGTTCTCTTTGCGAGTGGAGCAGGAAAGGAAATGTCTCGTAGTAGTACAGGATATTCTCTGTCACGCACCGTTTGGTGGGTCTCGGAGTATGTAAGTAGATGTAGATGTAGATACTTCGTGTAACAGGGTGAAACGTCGCTGAAAGGGGATGGACATAACTAATCTATCGATATACTTCTGTACTTCAGTTTACTGCACTCATATCGTAGATTTTATTCATTCACAGTGAACAACGTTCGGCGTTTTATATATATATATTTGTCTTGAGAAATTGTGTTTAGCTACTTTGTGGCTAAACTGCAGAAGTATTCATGAAAGTATCCCATTGAAAAAGTGTTTCATCACTGCCCAAATCTAAACCCTCTTCAGAATCTGTACTTGACGAGTTATTTAAGTAAAAATCATTAACCGCCTAAACAGTAAGAGAATTAAAATTCCTGAAATTGTCAGCTATCCTCATTTGACCGTAATGTCCCTTTCATTCGTATTTTTATAGCTGCAATTAACTTTATGTAATTGTACATCGTAATGTAATAGATCGGTAAAAATATTACATTGTGAAAAACTTTCTGTCACGTCAACATTTATATCATTACTAAACTGATTAAATTAACACAAATTTAATTGCAATCTGTTAAAATACAAGTATGAAATACGTTAATTGTTGGTGTATATTTCGCGGTGGCTGTGTCCGAATGGGCAGAGCGGAGGAAGTGTGTAGCTGTATGAATTCGGTGCCTGTTGAAGCAGCGTCACAAAGTGCGCTGATTGCGGTCACGTTTCATGTCGTAGGAATACCATAGGACATATTTTGTTGTATACCTTTTGCATAGCTCGTCGAGTAGCAGCCTGACGTTCCTTTGAATTATTTCACCT
This sequence comes from Schistocerca americana, assembly GCF_021461395.2. Lineage (NCBI taxonomy): Eukaryota > Metazoa > Arthropoda > Insecta > Orthoptera > Acrididae > Schistocerca > Schistocerca americana. The sequence goes on along the minus strand of NC_060121.1, from coordinate 712,880,631 downwards.
TTTCCATTTTTCATGTCCGTCATATTATCCTAAATGTTTGGAATTTCTTGAACCTTAGTCTCCATTTCATAACTCATTAATTATGATAGCAGTCTACATCGGCTAATGATATATTTTTTCAGTTTGAAAATAGTTTCGAAATCTTCCCATTACTATTTATTATTGGACGTTTCTGTGACTAATGATGCCTTTTAACCTATTGTCAATTAATCACATCCGTTTTTCAGTCTCAGTTGCATGTTTTATCTAAATTGTATGACATGTTTCGATCTCTCTGGATTATCTTTCGATCTACAAAACCGTAAATTACGTATTTAGCGTCCAATAACTTACAATAAGCAAAAAGTATTTGTATACATGTATTTACGTACGTAGGTGGTCGTAGCAACCTGTCTTTTCTGTACAGAGCCTCATACCAGAACACTGTTTTTAGCAGCTGCGAGGGAGGCGAAGTGGGAGAAATGGAATGAAGCTGATTGGGAGAGGGGTAAGGCAGCAATGATGCAGGGAATGGCAGAGGTGCCTCGCCAAAACTTATAAAAATGTGTAACTACAAATTCTTGTTAAAAGTTAATAGTCTTGAACAAGGGATGTGTAACTTGTGAACGGCATAAAGTAGTTAAATTATAAAATGGAACAAGAGGGATTGCAAGCCTTGGAAAAAAGGAGGGCGGCATGGTCGCAGGGATTTTATGAGTTTAAAAAGAGAAGATATTATTCTATAACTGCAAAGAATTATGTAGGTAAAATTTTTCCATTAAAATATTGAAAGCGTAGACCAACAGATGTGTAAAATGTAAAAGTGTGTATAATAATAAATTATGAAACCAGGAGGTATTGCTCAGAATGAAACAATAGTATAATCATATAAAAGTCTTCGTTATTATATTAAAAGTTTAGAACATTGTATGTATAAACAATAAAAGACATAAGGATAATAAAATTTATAGAAGTAACCACGAAAGGTATAAAACAATACATCATAAAAGTGAAACGATGTGCAGCAACTGAAGTTACAACGAACAAGATGCTGCAGTTATGGTTCAGTGCATTTGCTTCTGTTTGGTGGCGTTGTATGGCACACAGTTGTCTGCTGGTATTAGGAGGGTGTGTGAGGCGATGAGCTGCCACTGTCTCGAACGATTGGAAGAGGCCTCAAAAGCTTCAAAAAATGCACGGTTGATAATATCGTTCTGCTGGTTTAATGTGTTGCCAGGCACTTGGAGATGATGTGTGAATATCTCAACGTTTTCCGACACTGTCAGATGATGTCCCTTAGGCTCGTTATGCAATACTCCCGAACGCGTAGGCTCTTGCAGACTGTGTTTAAAAATCTTAACTTCTTCCAACACCGTCAAGGGGTGTCTCTTAGGCTCACTGTTCAGTGCTGCCAGATGCGTGACTATGATTCCAAGAGCGTGCTTTGATGTTAGAAGTTGTTCAAGAAATGCTGTCTTGATACTGTGAATTGGAGCCTGCTCTTCGATGGGTATTTCAAAGGTCTTTGCAGTGTGACCACGTAAACTTTTGGACAGTCTCCACAATGTAGACTATACACACTCGTTTGCAGCGAATTTCGAGGCTTTTGTATTCACACGGTGCCTCATTCTGAAGCGAATAATGTCGTTAGTCTTTAACCCTAAACGCAAGTTGGCTCTGCGGAATTGTCTAGCAAATTCTCAAAGGCGACCTCTGTAACTCATATGCAAGTACATTGTTTTTCTCTCTTCCTCTTCATCCGTTAATGTACTGTCATTCAATGTACTTTGTTGCTGTACTTTAATTTTCATTAGTAACTTAGTTATTGTTGAGACTGGATAATAGTTGTTTATTGTAACTTGTTTTAAAATAACATTCCCTAGTCTCTTTCATGCTCGCTTAGTGGCAGCATTTAATGTTAGCCCTAGATCGCAAATTTTGAACATGATTCTTTCAGGGATCCAAGACTTTGAATCAATAATAACATCTGCATAGGTCGCCTTTCTGTACACGCTCAATCGCTACATGACCGCTTCTATTGTTACCATAATACCGAGGAAACTGACGGTTCTTTTATCTTCGTGCTCAACTGCTAACATAATTTTTAAGGGTTTTTCAGTTTGCTGTGTCCTTAACATCGCTTTGATTTCTTTTAACTAATAAAATGGCATCATTCACATAGCGGTAATAGCAGAGAACTTTACTGGCTACTACAGAGTTGTTAGCAAAATAATTGGTGCCCTATATGTTTAGCAAAAAGCTCAGCCACAATGGCTACTGGAGAATCTCCCATAGCTAATCCATCAGGCTGGTAGATACCATACCGTTAAATGGTACAGAACAATAGTCAGTATTCTACAATTTTCCCATTTCTTACTTTTTCCATAGTCAAATTTTAGTTCCCCAACTCAAATTATCTTCTCCGTGAATTTACTCAGTCATTTCACTTACCACATCACACGTATTTTTACATTTATTTAACACATGTGGAGCTGACTCTCATGGGTACTTGTACTACGGTGACGGATCCTGCCACTGTGGCTGTCTAGGTTCCATATATCCAACCACCATCTTGTTAATAAACATCAACCCACATTGCTATTACTTCGTTAACTAATAATGTGACTGTAACACTAACTGATTTCGTGTTCATATCGTTATAGACTCTGACCATACACCTTGTTGTTCCTGCTACCGCACGCCATTAATTCTCGCTGTTTGATTTACCGAACAATTTTCCTTTAAACACAATTAAGAGAAGTTACATTTCGCTCTAAGATCCGTAGAACGTTATATCTATGTATAGCTCATTATTTATTACATTCGCAGTTGTGATATAGCGTAGACCATCACTAGCTTTTGTCGGTATCGGCGATATTAAGAACTTGTCATATGAGTTACTGTAAAAGGCGGCAAATTGGTACCCTCAACGTAAGAAATATCAGGAGAGTTACTCAGAGTGCAGCATCTGAAGAGCTATAAAGCATCTGAATGAGATCATCTATCGCTGTGTTGTATCTAAAGGAAGGCATTTTTTATAGGGGCTATGTGGAGTGGTTCTCTGTCGTCGTGTCATGTTACAGAGAATAAAGAATGGTGCTATTTCCTTATCGGAACTACTGATTCTTTCCTCTTCTCTCAGGACTCCTCCCTTCCACCCATCTCCGCCGAAGAAACATGTGCACCCTATAATCGACTCCGCTTTAGACGAAGCACGGAATAGACGTAAAAGACGAGGAGCACAAGGCGACGATGTCTCATATAAATTGCACTTGACTCCCAATGGGAACTGTTTCCCACCACGGACATTCTACTGCGACTCATATTGTGTCCACAACTTAGTTTTACGACGACAGACGCGCGTGCCACAGACTACCAACTACGAACAATGCGTTTCTTGAGACACAAGGGAGCCGTAGCTGTCTTTTCAGTCCCTGGCCTTAGGTATCTTGTTGCATGTGGCATCCATCCCCCATTCTAACATCTTGAAGAACTCACCTTTACAGCATATGGTAAAAAATACAGTCAAGGTAAATTCCTTGAACAGCTGTGTACTACAGGAAGTCAGTTACCCTGAAGACTGAGTGACTCACCTTTGGCCTGCAGGGATAGCAATAGGCTTTTGGACTGCTAAGCAGTAGGTCACAGTTACGTCCCCAATTAGGAGGTGGACACTCTGAAAGACGTCCATCTGTGTTAAGACTGTTGTATCTGAATGAAACCGTTAAAATATGTTTAACAGAAACATGTGAGTAGCATATGCTGTCATTAAATGGCCTCATGCGAGCGCTGTATGAGGACAGAAGGCTTGGTTGAGTTTGCATTGGAGAAGCAGTGGATTGCTCATAAGCAACAGTGATTCTGTTTGTAACGTTAAAAAGTTATGAAGAAATTTACAAATAGGCTTGAGTAGAAACATAAAAGTAGGTACAGGAATTAGTTGCAGATTTAGGTAGAGACTTCCCTTCTACCCTGCTAAGTGACTATCCCATAATCCAGAAACATATATCAGCCACTGGTTGCCTTCCTGACGCTTTCCGGAGTCAACAATATTTTTTTTTTACTCTTTCGCATAATGACTGACGGGGGTTAAATACAGAGAATGGTCTCACAGTATATTCATTAAGAGGCATTATTTTGTGATACAAGCTTAACACAGTAATAAATGTGTTATGGTTAGAAACTGTGTGTTTGTCTTAATACTGCGTAACTGACGGCGCGCAAATAGCCGCAAATTATTCAACAAGTATTTGAGAATGACAGAGCTTAGAACTTCCAACAGACTTTATGATTATTTTCAAAATTTCGAGAAAATTTTCTTCTTTGAAAACATACACAAAATTATGAAAGGAATAATGGTAATCGCTTAAAACTGTTTCGATATACATGCAGTACATCTTGAATGGCAGAAATAACTTTTAATTTATTGCTTCCCCGCTATGGTCTGTATTCACAAAACAGTTTGCAAACAGTACCCACATACACCACGGTATTTATCCGCTAATTTTTGTCTTCTACGACTCATAGTTCAGTTGATATGACGTCACTGTCATGTAAATATGTGAAAAAAGTAGCTTCTATCCAAAACAATTTACCATCAGTGTTACGTTTTAATTTATCCTCCATTTTACTACTAACTCTTTTCGCAACACACTCTGCAGGTGGTCTCTACACTTATCACTACAGATATGATCAGATACGACGACATAAACATTTAAATGCGTGATAAAGTTACTTTTACTTAGAATGGAGCATAAATTACACATCTGCATCCACGTGATCACTCTTTAATTCACACTTAAGCACCTGGCGGATGGTCCTGCTAACCACCTCAGATTATTTCTCTGTCATCCCAGCCTCTAACAGTACATGGGAAAAATGATCACTTAAATCTTTTCCTACGATTTCTCTCCTTTTATTATGATGATCACTTCTCCAAGGAGGAGGTTGGTGATAGGAATTACGTAAAATTATCTCTCTACAACTGAAAACGTCATTGCTTTGTCTCTGCCACTCTCACTCACTTATAATACGCGTGACACTCCACTATTCCGTGATGATACAAAACAAGCCGCGCTTTTATGGACCTTTTTTTTTCTTACTTCAAATCTATTTGCTAAGGATCCCATATCACATAGTAATACTGTAGCAGAGGACGGACAAGCGAATTGTAAGTAGTCACTTTAGTAAACCTGTTTCATCTATCAAGTCTTGTATCAATAAAACTAAGTCTTGTTAATCTTCACCAAAACCTTATCTGTTTTACCATTCTAATTTCAGTTGTCTGTAATTGTAATTCCTAGGTATTTAGTTGAACTGACAGCTTCTAAATTTGCCTGTTTTATTGTGTAACTGAAATTTAGCAAAAATTCTCTTCGTACTCATGTGGATGTCTTCACACTTTTTCTTATTCAGCAACAACTGCCACTTTTCGCATTTTGCAGATATTATGTCAAAATCATTTTGCAGCTAATTTTGATCTTCTGATGAATTTATTACAGTAAATGGCACCATCATCCATAAACAATTTACGAGGGCTGCTCGAATTGTGTCCTAAATCTTTTATATAGATTGGGAAGAGGAGAGGGCCTATAGCACTTCCTTGGAGAACACAGGACATGGAATGCTTATGTAAGTTCTATTTCATTTAAGTCTATGAAAAAGAAATCTCCATAATTCACAGAGTTCGAAAATTTCTCTGAGATTCTTGTGATTTAACAAGCAGGGAAATGATTAATTATTGATAATACATTGTGTATTATTTGCTACTAAGTCAACACATAGAGCATACTCAGGAAGAGAAATTAAATTATGGATAACTGAAGGTAAATTTTTCAATTCAAAAAATTAAACTAATGATATCAAATTATGGAATTCCTTATTGTTATTTTTCATTTTCTTCAGTCCACTTTATTTCAGTTAGCCAGTACATTCTCAAAAAGATGGAAATCCCAATTAGTTATTAATGTAAAATACATGTTGGGTGGAAGAATTTTAAACTCCTTAGGAAGCTCCACATCCAGTATTAAAATATTCATAGCCAGTAATGTTATAAAAACGTTTACTTGTAGTTCATTAATTTTTAAAAACTATTACAATTGTTTGCATTGTTTAGTTTCTTGTGTGTTCATTATAATTATATACAGAAAATTTTTTGTAGGATCAGAAAATTATATATTATATATGGATAACTGTGACAGCAAAAACAGTATTATTCTAGCTGTTGATCTATTTAAGTTATACCGATCTTTTTAAAAAGGAAAAAGGTTTTAAAATGAGAAAGAAGAAACAAATCTGTAAATTGTCCAAAAAAATATTTTTACTCTGTATCTTTGGCGAAGAAATAGAGAAAATTTCATATTATCATAAAGAAAGGAAATAATAATTGAGATAAACAATAAAAATTTGAATTAATAAAAATATGAGTATTTATATAATAATCACCATGATGTTCAAAAAACGTTAGGTAAGGAACAATGGGAGTATTACTTATATTTAATAATGTCTGATGTACTAATAAACCTAATTTTCAGATTTCTTAGTTCCTGAATCTGGTTTTGATACTTTTGTGATTCTCAAAATTATGAATTACAGATAAATAGCTCTAGAAAACAGTGAATACAATAAAAACAGTTGTATCATTTATATAATAGTTTTAAAGGAATTTCTGATACAAGTTTTATTTTATCTAGAAGTTATATAAAACTTATTTTAATGACACTGTATCGTAATTTTGTAGAGCTTCTCTTTGATTATACTGCAATAGAATGCGAAATTAACTTCAATGTCAATACAATCATTTGTGTTAACATCTTTGATTATCTGGTTCATGTAATTACAACTTTTTTTCACTTCATACTCAGTTAACCGTATATAGATTTGCCATTCAAGTTTTAAATATTCTTGTAGTTTAAAACAAACCCTTACATCATCAAAACAATATTTTGATCATTTTTCTCAAAGCAGTAACTGTCAGGTCCAGTCCATGCCAATTTTTAATCCAGTTGCTTCTTAAATCACCATTCTATTCACCTAGCATGCAACCTGTTTCTACAGTATTTATACCATCATTAATACATACCATTACTGTCTTTAACAAAATATATAATCAGTTCTCCTAACATATCTAATATAAAAATACATAAGCCTTGCATTTTAAGTAATGAATGCTTCTGTAAAGTTATTTGTAGATGAGTCATTTGTCCACACAACAATTCTCGAAATTGTACTTCATATGTACCATATTATCTTAAACAAAGATGATATTTATATTACCAAATCGATCTTACAAAAATTTCCCAAACAGTTGTAAATTTGTAACAAATTCTGTTTCGCTCATATTTCCTTAGTGTCCAAATATTTTCCATGACTGATTCAGATATTCTTCATAACAACACATTTACATGGATTTTCGTTTACATTCTCACAATTCTATTCAATACCCATTCTTTCTTTCATTGTTTTGATCTATAACTCCTGGTGTTGAAAATCTATAGGACAAGTTATTACTTTTATTTTCATAACATTTAATTTTTAAAAAATGTTGCTTAATGTATTTCTAAAATTTTACATCCTTTTTCCACAGCTTTTTTCCCCCTTCAGTTGCCCAAGTTCCAGTTAATTATCTTTGATTATCATTGTGATGAAATTTCTTTATTTTCCTTCTACATGTTTGACACTCAAAAGAAAAAGGGGTTTTTTATTTTTATTGATCTCATGCATACTGGAAAAACTGTATAATACAGTCGTCTTTTTGCCAAAACTTCACGTTTTATAAATCCATAGCATTTTTACTATAATGTTTTGCTATATATGTTTTTGTTGGCCATTGCTCAGGATAGTATCTGTAATATAGCACATTTCGTACAGAGTATACATATCAAAATATTGTATATTTTTGTTAACACTATCTGCTTTAGGGCTTAATTTCATTCTATTACGTCAGCCACAATAAAAAGGCTGAATGACTTGAGGTAAACCTTTTAGTTTCCTACATTTTTTAAAAAATTCTACTGAATTAATCTTGTTACATTCCAACATCAGTACTAAATTATATCCAGAATTTCTATACTTCTTTTTAATGTGCTTTTCTTGTTAATCATTTCAATGATAAAAAATTTTCCAACCTTGTCAAAAACAACTCCAGTTGCTATCCATGAGTTGTTGTATGCAGACGATGCAGCTGTAGTAGCGAACACAGAAGATGAGCTGCAGTATATAATCAACAAATTATCACGTGCCTGTGAAAAATTTGGTCTACTCACGAGCCTTCAAAAGACTAAGATCATGGCGCAGAGCACTACCAGCCTTCCATCCATCAGGATTGAAAGCAATCCTCTCCAGTTAGTTGATGACTTCACCTACTTGGGATACACAATATGTGGACACTGCAATTCCTGACAGAATCGCAAAGGCATCATCTGTCATAGCTAGATTGAAAAACAAGAGTGTGGAACAACGCACTGCTTATCGCAAAAACTATATTAAAAGTCTACAACGCTTGTGTTATAAGCACCCTTCTCTAAAGCTGTGAGACATTGACAACTGTTTCTAAGCATGAATCTCGACTCAACAGCTTCCATCTCCGCGGTCTCCAGAAGATCCTTCAGATCTCTTGGAGAGATAGAGTACCCAACACCGAAGTCTTTCATCGTGCAAGCACAACCAGCATCTTTGCACTCCTGAGTCATCGACGTCTAAGATGGTTGGGACGTGTCAGGTGCATGGATCTTGAACGGATACCGAAACAACTGCTGTACGGAGAACTTCACGGGGGTGTGAGGCCAGTGGGACGTCCGCGTCTTCGTTTCAAGGATGTCTGCAAGAGAGACCTGATCAAGACCAGAAACAATCCAAGTCGCTGGGAAAGCATTGCATTTGACCGTGTCAAGTGGCAAGTAAATGTGCGTAACGGCGTCAAGGTCTCAGAGGACGAACGCACACAGGAACAAATCAGGAAAAGGACAAAGCGAAGAAAGAGAGAGTGGCTTCTGTTCGAAGTCCTTCAGATTTCACATGTTCAAACTGCAGTAGTGACTGCCACTCTCGAGTGGGACTTTTTAGCCACAGCAGAGGCTGCAGACTCTGAACCAGGCATGTTACACCATCATCCCTCAAGGATGGACGGATGCCATCATATATCCAGGATTTGCTAAACGCCGATTATTGATAACACATGATCAGCATCTTCCACTGCAGGCCTTAACCTTTAACTATCCATATACAGCTGCTTACAGGGAGGAACTCTTTTTTATCTAACATTGCCACACTACCGGGCTTCTGACATTACATGAAATAATCATTCCTGACCTTATAACTGGGACTTACACGTCCACAATATCGTCATAAGCTTTGCAGGGGTTTCTGAAAGTCATCCACATCGCCAATGCGATCATGTCGATATGCTTTTATGGCTGTGCACCTGTCTGATTCCGTACTATTTTTGGTGGTCATGCGTGGGAAAATGCTGAGGTGGTTGAAAGAAAATATAATTTTTTCTACAGAATTTGCACTCATACGTATATGTCTGTGGAAATCGCCAATTCTGATGTGACCTAGTATTGTTAAGACAAAAACGATTTGATGTTCTTCACGGGTATGCTACCGGACATGATCGTCTTCACTACACGATCCATCTGGCCGCCATCTTCAGGTGCGATCACTGAGTACACAAACACGCTGGATCTTATTGAACATCAGAAACGGTAGCTCCTTTCTATCCCGGGTCCAGGACACTGAACCTGCTCGAGGAGTGGAAGAGCTGCCCCCTGTGACGCGACGAATTACAGCCCCGCCCTCGGTAGAAACTGGCGAATGTGATGAACCGCAAATTAAGATGTAGTGGGTCGAAAACTAGACCGTTGTTGTTATTTATCAGATAAAATATGGTTCCGTATCTTGCTTAAAGGAAAACGTTTAACTCTATTAATAATGGCATGAGATAATCGTATTTCAATGGATTCCTTGAGCACATAATCCCACTAACGAGAAGCCGGAGCATTAATTTCCGTCTCTTTAAAGGACATGTTATGCCCTTCATTGAGAGAATGTTCAGCGACGGCAGATTTTTCAGTCTTAAGTAAACGTATGTGACGCAGATTTTCCACGCATTGGTCATAAGCAGTAGGAATAGTCTGTCCAATACAGGCCTTTTCACAATGACAGTGAATATTATAAACTCCAGGCTTTCTCAACCCCAAACCATCTTTACCAGATCGAAACTGGGCTATACTCTTGGCCTAAGGGAAAAGAATATTTTTATATCATATTTCATTAAAATTGTAGAAACGTTTGAAGAAATGGCATAAGCTCTCTTAACCAAAGTGTGTAGAACTTCCATGCGCTAATGTGGTGGATGGCAGACCATAGAACGAAATAACGGTCTCTGTGTGCGGATTTATAGTACACACCATGTCCGAAAGTACCATTTCCATTTTTCTGCAGTAGAACATCCAGGAAATGTAACACGCCATCTGTTTCTATTTCCATCGAAAATTAGATACGTGTATGAAGACAAAGAAATGTAGAAACCGATTAAGAACTACCATACCATGTGGCCAAATAATGAAAGTGTCATCCATGTATCTCCAAAAACATGTATGCTGAAGGGAAGACGTCCTGAATGCGATATCTTCAAACCCTATCATAACAAGATGGGCGACAATAGAGGAAAGAGCATTCCCCATAACCATACCATCAGATTGTTCGAAAAATACGTCATTAAATAGAATATATGTCGACGTCAACACATGGCGACACAGCTCAGTAGTTTTATCGTTCAAAAGTTGACCAATTAACAACAAGGAACCCTCCAAAGTACCTGAATGAAAAGGGAAACCTCGTCAAAAGTAACTAATAGTCGGATGTTCCAATGCACAAAGACTTCAACCTTTGTATAGAAGCACTTGAGTTGGATAAATGATCACGTTTCTCAACGTAAGAGCTGAGGATGGAAGCAAGATTTTAGCTGAATTATAAGTTATAGGACGAAGAGGAGTTCCAGGTTCTTGCACCTTCTGTAAACCATACAACCTGGGTGGTACTCCCGCCCCTAGTTGAGGTTTTTTGATGGTGTCTTTTGGCAGGGAGCTCTTCTTAATAAGTCAAATGGTCTTCCGCTTTATCCGGTCTGTAGGATCGCTCTGATGTTTACGGTAAGGAGAATCATCCAATAAAAAGGCAATTTTAAGCATATGAATTTCACGAGACATAAGAACAGTGGCACCACCTTCATCAGCAGGACGAAGTAAAAGATCCTTATCAGCCCTCAGTGACCGCATGGCCTGACTCTCACTGGAAGAAATATAACTCTGTGGTAGCGGTGCACAACGAATATGGTAAGATACTCCCGACAGTGGCATAAGTGCCCACAAGCAGCTGGTCGTAATGCTTCGCGATCCTCCTCCGTCCCAGAGACGGAATCGGTGAAGCCCTCCCAGCCAGTGAAACCCAAGGAGCAGCTAGAGAAATCCAAGAGGAAGACCTGTAAGGCCAACGAACTTGCGGTGGCACCCACCTCACCACAACCTTCAAGCTCTGCGTATGAGGATGAGGTGGATATTCTGGCATCTGCTGAGGACCTACATCTCGCTGGTCCCTCATGCACAATGGATAGCACTTGCATAACTGCTCAGTCAGTGCTAGCAGGTGACCCAGCGGCGCAATGTGCCTCTCCAGTCCCTTCACGCCTTTCTCGGCCATGGACAATCTCATCCTCCAGTGGAACTGCAGCAGTTTCTTCCATTATTTTGCTGAGCTCTGACAACTTCTCAGCCGTCACCCTTTCCTCTGCACTGCTCTTCAAGAAACTTGGTTTCTGGCAATGTGAATCCACGCCATCCGTGTATATTGAGGTTATTATAGGAACTCGGCGGCTTATGAAAGGGTGTCTGCATCTACGTCCTACACTCCCTTCGCAGCGAGTCTGTCCCTCTATAAACACCTTTAGAGGTTGTCGCTATTTGGGTGTGGATGCCTCAGACTGTTACTGTCTGCGGTCTGTATCTTCCTTCTTCTTCTTCATGTGCCGTCTCCTCTAAGAAGGTTGGCTGTCATCATGGCAATTTCTGATCTTGATTTGGCTGATCTAAGGAGTTCTGACGTTGAACAGTTGTACCAATTTTTTAAATTGTCAATCCAGGATGTCCGTCTTCTACCCCTCGTTCTCTTCCCACAAATTTTCCCTTCTAGTATTATTTGCAATATTTTGTAATTTACTCCCCTAATAACATGGCCTAAATATTGTAGCTTCCTTACTTTAATAATTTTAATTAATTCTTTTTCCTTTCCCATTCTTCTTAGGACATCTTGATTAGTAATCCTCGACACCCAACTAATTCTAAGTATTCTTCTATATGCCCACATTTCAAAAGCTTCTAAACTGTTCATGTCCTTCTTTTTCAATGTCCACGCTTCCATTCCGTATAATAATTTTGAGAATACATAGCATCTTAGCAACCTCATTTTTGTGTTTAAACAAATGTCTCTCGAACAGAATGCATTTTTCATCTTATTAAAGATACTTCTGGCCTGTCCTATTCTCGATTTAATTTCTTCTGAGCTTTCAATCTCCTCATTTACAATTGTTCCGAGATATTTAAATTTACGTACTTGATCGACTCTTTCCCTATTGATTGTAAGATTTTCTTGTTGGTGTGTTTTAGATATCACCATGAACTTAGTCTTGCTTACGTTAAGAGTCAAGCCAAATTCTTCACTTTTTTCTGCAACTTTGTCAAGAAGTAATTGTAGATCTTTGAGGTTTCCAGCTAGTAGTGCAGTGTCATCAACAAACCTAACATTGTTAATGTTTAGCCCATTCACTTTAATGCCAGCTATTTCATCTGATAGAGCTGCCTGGATTATGTCTTCTGAATACATATTAAACAATAAGGGTGAGAGAACACTACCTTGTCTCACACCCCTCTTTATTTCTATATCATTCGATAACTCATTTTCTACCTTCACGGTTGCGGTTTGATTGTAGTAGAGGTTATATATAATGCGGATGTCTTTCTTATCAAGTGTTTTCTTTTCTAACAATTCTATGAGATGATCATGACGAACTTTGTCAAATGCTTTATTATAATCCAGGAAGCACACATATAGTGGCTGGTTAACCTCCATACATCGTTGCGCTAATATGTTAAAAGCAAACAATGCTTCTCTTGTACCGAGGGAACTTCTAAAACCGAATTGTGTTTCACTTATACCTTCTTCTACTTTTTTGCATATTCGTTGGTGTATAACTTTTAGAAATATCTTTAAGGTGTGACTCATTAAGCTAACAAGTTTTGGCATTAGCCTTTTTGGGTAATGTAACAAAGGTAGATGTCAACCTATCCCTAGGAATACTTCCCGAATTATAAATATCATTAAACAATTGTACAAATATATCTATATGGTCTATTCCTATGAGTTTCAGGATGTCATTTGGTATCTTATCCGGTCCAGGGGCTTTTCCTGTCTTTGATTTGTTGATAACATGTAATATTTCTTCTTTCGATATGCTTGGTCCTCGTTCTCCGATCATGTTATCATAAAATTTTTGATCTTTTCTTGTATCTTCAAATAGTTCCTTGACATATTCTGTCCACCTGTCCAGTTTACCTTTAACATCAGGAATTATTTTGTCATTTTTATCTAACAATAAACTTGTACTTTTCTTTTTATTAAGTCCAGCTAAATCTTTAACTTTTTTGTGTAAGTTGAAACTATCATGTCTTGTTTCATAACTCTCAATTTCAGAGCATTGTTCCTTGTGAAACGTCCCCTTTCAACAATTATACATGACTGTGCTTAAACTGACACACAATATTTTGTTAGCGCAACGCAATCTGACTTTCAAAATTCCCTACAAAAGAATGGCCCTGACTAACATTACACTATACCTTTCACAAATCACTTACCCCACAAAAATCTTCGCTGCTCAAGCTACTGCAATACAGCGAGCGCCACTACTGCCAGCTAAATAAAAGATTCAAACTATGGAAGGCACTAACTACTGATAGGGATAGTTAGCAAATGAAAGATATTAATAGAGCACAAACAATATATTTACCTTGATATCATCATATATAAATATAGCAGTTCATGACAAATTACAAAACTCCGCCATCTCTCTCCCCACATCCACCACTGCTGGCGGCTCACCTCCAACTGCGCAACGCTACGCGCTGTTCACAGCCAGCTGCCTAACACTACAATGGCGAGTATTACAACAATGCAAAGCAGCCACAGACTGCACACAGCACAGCCAGTGATTTTCATACAGAGGTGGCGTTACCATAAAAAAACCTAAACAGCCTACTTACATAGAGAAAACATAAACAGCCTACTTACATAGAGAAAACATAAACAGCCTACTTACATAGCCCCCATGCTCCCCACAAAAAATTTTACAAATTGGTTTGGGCAGTGCCCAATACAGATTTGAAAAAATTTTTCATAATTACAATAACAAAGATATCTAATGCATACACTTATTGATACAACATTGGTCAAAAGCTAAAATTGTCTCACAGTCCATAAAGACAGTCCTAATCGTTCATTACGGTAAAATATAGTGTTTTTCTCAAAGTCTGAGCAGTAGAAGAAAATGCACACGGAAGTAGTGGATTTCCATGCAGTCTTGAAGAAGTAGTGTTGTCCTTCCAACGGAAAGACAGTGCTGACTCTTGACATACATACAGGTAATGGGCCACAACAGAGCAAACCCACAGCAGAGTCATTCGAAGTTTGGAAGAATATTGGTAGGTAGGTCATCACAGAGCAGACCCACTGTAGTCCTGGTAGAGATTACGGTATTGGTGGGCCACCAGAGGTGCAGACCCACTGTAGTCCTTGTAGAGATAATGGTAATGGTGGGCCATCAAAGATGCAGACCCACTGTAGTCCTTGTAGAGATAATGGTAATGGTGGGCCATCAAAGATGCAGACCCACTGTAGTCCTTGTAGAGATGGCCAGCAGCCATCTGTTGCGATTGTGCAGGTGCACATTCACCATCGAAGAGTCTTGCGGAGAATATAGCAAGTCCATAAACCACCACTTGTGCACTCACAAAGTTTTTGAAATTGTCCTTAGAACCAGCAATGCTGTTATCCAGTCCCTTGCTGAATCATTAACACACGTGCAAACACTATCAGTCCCTACTTCTCACATATTGTCCATATACTATGACCAACAGAAACGTGTGCAGTGAAATGTAACTAACAAGTTAATAATATCATGAACTGGTGACAATTACAATTTTATAACATAAGAATACAATAACAAAGGTACAAAACACATCATTAAAAACATAATAATACAGATAACGTTTGTAGTAATAGGGGCTTTACAAAAGAATAGAAATAAACATATACATCAGTGTTACAGGAATTATGACATAAGTAAATACATAAAAGATCAGAATAACTTTTGAAACATCAACTTTACACATGAGCATTAAAACAAAACAGAATTAATAATGTCTAACATCTTTACAAAGTAAATAACATATTATTAACGCAAATTATATTTGAGGATAACAGTATTCCTCATCATAGTTCATGTAGCTGAGTATGAGAAAAATTCTACAACAAAAGTCTGATGAGGTAAACATATAAAGACAGGAAGAACATATATACACAAGGGTACCCAAACACATAGTGGGATAACACAGAAGGAAAGGACAGGGTTTGTTTCATTGCAGTATTTTGCAAACAAAACTTTCTTTGCTTCTTGGAGATCTCCCTTCATTCATCACTATTCCCAAAAGTCCTATCTAAGCCTGCCTTCTGTATTTCGTTCACATCCTCTGTCAAAAATAGTTTTTCTCTCTGCTTTCTGTATTCTGTTCACATCCTCTGTCAATAATAGTTTTTCTCCACTGTACAATATCCTTTTTATTTTGCCAGGCCATTTTCTGATAGCATCTCAATGCATTTCTTATAAATTTATAATAGTTAGTTTCTTATATAGTCTCCTCTTAAGCTAACTTAAATCTACTGAGCTCAGATACTAAACTAAGGGACGAGCCAATGCAGCAGCACATAACAAATTAACACAAACAGCAATGCAAAAAAAAATGGAAAATTGCAAAGCAAGCTACAGTAAATATAAATTACCAAGCAATGCAACATTACAACTAACATGAGCCAATGTACAGTAGCAAGAAAAATAAGTCAGTAGTAAAATTAGCTTAACAGAGTAACACAATTTAAAATTCAGTAGCACTATGCCTGGCAAACAGCAGCAGCAAATATAAAAAATATAAAACTTATATCTATACATGACAAAGCTCAAGCAGAAAAATATTACAGTAAAAACGACAATGCAGATAAGGGAAATGTATATTCACATCTTAATATCTATGTAATTAAAGTGGTGCACCACAACAACTGATTGTAAAAGAAATATTACCATGTACTTGAAAAGAAAATTATGTGTTACTGTTACTAGTTCCTTCTTATTGTTCTTTCCTTTCCAAGTGCTCCTTTTTTAAAGAATGTGGATTATAAAATAATTATTTAATAGATCTGTTGACAGAAAGTGTTCACATTAGCAAATGCATTTCATTTTATAAAAGCAATGCTGCAACACAGCTGGAAACCAGATATCAAATGAAATAAGCAACTATGAAAAGCAAAGCATAAAAATATCATTCAGTAGTCATGTGACATTTCATAAGTTAGTAGAAATTCTCTCAACTCTCATAGAAAGACGCTTGTCATAATCAGGTGTGCAGATGTAAAAATATTTCTTGTCATTTTATTAGGCATTTCAGTAAATATCAGAAAGTACGATATGTTTCCAAGTAATCAGCGTGTCGGATTTGCGATGCTTTCTCTAAAGGAATGGCAATGGCCAGGATAATGGCCTCCCTTTTTTTTTTTGTTCTACCTGTGCCGCTGAAAAGGGCTCGCAATAATGGCTTTTTCTCCAGGTGTCTGACACAGCTGGGTGCCCGCGACGCATTACGTGCAGGTGGTCACTTAACTTTCGTACGGAAATATTTACGACAGCAGTTTCTGCTACCGTTGCAGTCTCATATAAAAATATTTCACAGGTCAAGAATTAGTGTTGCAAATCTGTAGAAACAAAATCCTATAAATATAAGTGTCCAAAAAAAATATTCGTCAGCATTGTGATACAGTCACACATTTCATAACTCTTAAAGTACGTTTCTTGGTTTCCAACATCCTTTTCATAAATCAGAGTCCCTAAACACTACTCATTATTCCTTACCTCATTATACATATACATATTCGTCGACACTTCTTCAATATTTCATCGTGAGAAATACGTAGCATAATAAACATTCCTCAACAACATAATACACATCGTCGTCGTAATAATAACATCATAAAACTTCAGTCAAATCTCAAAATCGTCGTAACTTCCTCCAATAATTTCTAAGCCTAAAAAGAATTCTCTGCTCATTTAAATAGTGTCATCTACCTCAAACGTACTTTAAAAATCATGATCTCATACCAAATACATCATTCAAAGCTCTCATAGTATCACAATGGTTCCGAAAAATATGAACAGTTTACAAAGTACAGACAAAATACAGTTTCATAAGTGTGAAGTTATCCAACTGTGTAATTGTGTAAACATGTGTCACTGATGTAGTAAAATAAATGTTTGTCTCTCTCAGTTAAATGATCAGATAGCTGTGTAATTTGTGTGTTAGAGAAATATGGTACCGATGTGTAAAGTTGTATAAGCAAATACCATATTAGCTAGGGTTCCTTGTGCTTGCCAAACACATGGTACACAAAGTAAGCATGTACCCCCCTGAGGATTATTATAATTATACCCTCAGGTGTTACAGATTACAGCAATGGAATGAAATGTATGACGGAAAACTTTCTTTGTAATTAAAAAAATATTTAAAAATAAGTGTTTTAAGTATAAGATTGATCACTCAAATGCGTGTACTGTAGCGCTAAACTGTGCATCTTGTCGCAACAGAATCTCTGTGGAAGTGTCGTGGTTATCGTCCTCCGAAAGCTAAGTTCTGCAGAAGACAATGTGCTTACCTCATGAACGATAGTGAAATGCTTTGCGTATAGATATCTTAGTTATTACGCTTATTGTTGTGGTAAAGAACGTACTGTGCTGTAACGTATTGTTGTTAAAAAGCAGATTATCTTTCAATAAACCCTGTCTCATTGTAGCTATACTACAAAAGTTACTACTAAAACATGTTTTACTTTCCAGAATAAAACAGAAAAACTGTGCAGATATAAAACAGAAACACCGCAAAAGCAACATTGTATATTGTCACTTATTAGTAGCGTCGTGATAAAACCGTGTAGTTGTCACATAAACTAACCACTGTGTCGTCTGGTATCTCACAGAAAGTACTTTAAACCCAGAATGTATTTTCAAGTAAACCAAAATGTTGCATTAAAATCTCATTAGCAGTACTGGTAAATGTTCTAAGTATGTGAGCCTTATAGTCGTTACGTAATCGTGCAACTAACAAGCAAGAATGTACAAATACAACACTGTGTCGTCTGTTCACTACAACAATGCATTCGTAATTTCTGTTTAAAAATGTTCCCTAGGTTCTAGACTGGATATTTAACTTCAAACATAGTTGTATGTTAACAGTTTCTTAAGTCTGACACAGCATATTAGTAATGTAAAGGGAAAAGTTATATGGCAAAGACAAAGTTAAAAAGCAGATTATCTTTCAATAAACGGTTTTACATGTGAAATGTGGTGTAAACCTTTACTCTTCCTAGTACTCAGAGTTTGAACTTGAATGCAATTGTCATTTGGTATACGTCGGTAAAGAATACTGAAATTTTTTTTCTCAAGGTTAGCGTCTATGTTATTTTTCCCTGAGCCAGCTGGCGCTGGTGGCTGCCTGCGGTGCGAGTCATTGTCTGTTTCTTTGTTGGCGCGCGCCGTTATTGGGATTAGGAGACCTAACTTCTTCAAATTCGCCTTGCCGAGAGGGCCCAGCTCTGTTAGAGTCCCGCCAGTTCTGATGAAATTCACGTCTATCGTTATGATTATATCGTCTGTCGTCATGTCGGTAGTTCCTGTAGTTTCTTTCTTGTCGGTCATGTGGTGGAGAATTTCTCCCTGAATCGTAACTGCGCGCTGGACCGTTGCGTCTAAAGTTATTCTGTCTCCCGTAATAATAATTATTTTGGTTCCCATATTGTCTGTTTCTCTGATTGTCTCTGTGATAGTCACTACTGCGGAGAGGTGATCTTTCCCTGTAATTATTATTCTGCCAACGGTTGTCATAAGGGTGGTGTCTGTTTTGGTCACGATTTGCGTTGTGAGAATAGACCAGTCGTGTCCGGTTATTGTTTCTGTCGTCACGGAATTGTGACGGATGTGACCTGTAATTGTTGTGTCCTTGTTTTCGCGTTCTGCGATTGTCAGTGTCACTTTCCAGTTCTTGTAACAGTCCCTGAAAAGCTTCAATGTCGTCTTTGCAACGTCCTGCCAAAATAATATGTCGTAAATGTTCAGGCAATTTGAGTAAGCAAATGCGGATGAGTTCTGAGGGGCTGTATGGGTTTGAAAGATATTGATTCTTATGTAACATGTCTTCAATATAATAATATGTCGTAAATATTCAGGCAATTTGAGTAAGCAAATGCGGATGAGTTCTGAGGGGCTGTATGAGTTTGAAAGATATTGATTCTTATGCAACATGTCTTCAAAATATTTCATAAGACTGGAGAATTCAGATTGTTCGAAATGTTTCATCATTATGATACCATGTTTTACGCGGTCTTGTGTGGCTTGAGACCAATACGCTGAGAGGAAGGCATGGTAAAATTCTCCTTCACTGTGGCAATCGTGAATGACCGATCGCATTCTTACAGCTGGTTCATTCTCTAAGTAGCCACACATAAATTCTAATCTGTGTTCCAACGACCAGTTGGGAGGAAAACAATGAGAGAATTGATGGAGCCATGCTTGTGGATGAATGTCGTTGCCAGAATTCTTAAATGTTTTGAATTTACGTATAGTAATGAACAGCTTATAGTCAAAATTGTCATGTCGGCGTGTCGCATATCGGTCATTGTTAGGTCGTGTCGGCCGTTCCATCTCAAAATTCGGTGCACATTGCCAATTTCTTTCATAACTTCCGAAATGCGCTGTGTTATTATTTTGCGGCTTTTCCGTGTTTCTAAGTCCCTCTTCCCGTGTTGGAGCGCGAGTGTCCTCTGAAATACGTAATTCTTGTATTACCTGTGTCAGCTGATCTTGTACTTCCCGGATTTCTCTTTGGTGTTGTGTATTAATTTGATTCTGATTTTGTTTGAATTTTCTGATTTGTTCATACTCTTCTGTGTCAGTGAAGGCTACGGGTCTTGTGTCATTCAGATCATCATCTACCTTTGTAGATAAGTTAGTGACCTGATCCGAAAGTTCGGCTACTTTCTCCGATAGTGTACTTATTTCTTCAGTGTGTTTTTCTGAACCAAGTTTCAGAATATCTACTGTGTCCTTAAAGTTTTCCTGAGTTTTTGCAAGTTGCGTAACCGAATCGGTAGATGCAACTGAGTCAATTTTAGCCCACAAGGTCTCATGATTTTCATGAACAATGGTTTGCAGTTCTTTTATGGCTGCTTCGTGATTCTGTAATGCATTTTCATGCCGCGAAAAAATAGGTTGAAAATGCTCACAAATTTGTGTTTTTACGTCATTACAGACTTTTTGACATTTCGATTCAATGTTATGTAACTCAGTAGTTAAATCTTCACGTGTTTGTTCAAGCGTGGTGTGAAGATTTTGTTCCATTGCGTCTAACTGTTGCTGTGTTTGTCTCTGGTGTTGTTCCACTGTGTCTAACTTTTTAAGATTTTGTTCCACTGTGTCTAACTTTTTAAGATTTTGTCCCATTTGTCTCTGATTTTGTTCCATTTGTTGCATTAATTGCAATAATAATGTATTAGCGTCTGGAATCTGTTTCTCTACGCTTTTCGGCAGTGCATTTGCACCGGCAACATTCACATTTTGACAAGCAGAAAATGTGTCTTGACTTATTTGAGAAAACGGTGATGACCCAAAACCTGAATCTACAGTATTTGCGATATTGTGTTCTGTCATTCCCGATTCCTGAGGCGAGCTGTTGCCAACCAATCGATCGATAACGCTTCCCTGTTCACTACCTGTTTCACTGTCTACACCATTGTTTGCCGCCCGCTCCATTTCCCTATGCGCAATTACCAAATTACTACTTTGAACATTAGTTAATTCATTACTCTGTGGCGCTAACACACTGCCTTCGTCTTCACTGTCATTTCTCAGTTTACTTTGGAGCCTAGTATTACGTTTTTCACACGCCATAATTGTCACAATATTTCACACGATAACACAGAAAAGCACAATTTGAAGAGCAAAATAAAATAACATAGCAATGGGAATAATGTCTACTTAATTGCCAGCGCAGCTGCGAAATACTTGGTGCAAATCTACATGCATGCCACAACTGTTTTACTGTACAACAATGAAAGGCTACAACTACAAAGGAGATTCTCTCTACAATTACGCGCTAGCAATAAACAAAATCTACACTAATTACACAAACTACAAGAAAAAAATCAGAAGATTCCAGTGAGGTATCCTGGCAGGGTCGCCATATGAAACGTCCCCTTTCAACAATTATACATGACTGTGCTTAAACTGACACACAATATTTTGTTAGAGCAACGCAATCTGACTTTCAAAATTCCCTACAAAAGAATGGCCCTGACTAACATTAAACTATACCTTTCACAAATCACTTACCCCACAAAAATCTTCGCTGCTCAAGCTACTGCAATACAGCGAGCGCCACTACTGCCAGCTAAATAAAAGATTCAAACTATGGAAGGCACTAACTACTGATAGGGATAGTTAGCAAATGAAAGATATTAATAGAGCACAAACAATATATTTACCTTGATGCCATCATATATAAATATAGCAGTTCATGACAAATTACAAAACTCCGCCATCTCTCTCCCCACATCCACCACTGCTGGCGGCTCACCTCCAACTGCGCAACGCTACGCGCTGTTCACAGCCAGCTGCCTAACACTACAATGGCGAGTATTACAACAATGCAAAGCAGCCACAGACTGCACACAGCACAGCCAGTGATTTTCATACAGAGGTTGCGTTACCATAAAAAAACCTAAACAGCCTACTTACATAGAGAAAACATAAACAGCCTACTTACATAGAGAAAACATAAACAGCCTACTTACACTTGTACCATTCTTCTTTTGCTCGCCGTGTTTCTTTTCGTATTTCTGCATGTAATCTTTTATACTCACTTTCATCTCTATTTTTAAGTATTCTTCTTTGTTTCATCAATTGTAATATCTTCTCTGTCATTCACTTCTTTTTCATGTTGTCGTGTTTGGTCGCCATTGTGTTTTTACATGCATTATTTAATGTGTCTTTTATAAGTTCCCATTTGCCATCAATGTCTTCTGTTTGATTATTCTTTATCCTAACTAATTCCTTATTAATCTCTTTAGAAGTCTTTTGTTTAGTCAAGGGGTCTCTTAGAATAGTTGTATTTATATAGTCCTTCTTTTGTTTCTTTTGTATGGCTTTCAGTTTCACATGGAACTTTGCTACTAAAAGGTTATGATCAGAAAATATATCAGCTCCTGGATATGTTTTCACACCATGAATAGAATTTTTATACCTCTTGTTTATAAGTATGAAATCAATTTGATTTCTGCAAACTTCTTCATTACAGTCTCTTGGTGATTTCCAAGTATAAAGTCTTCGTTTAGGGAGTTTAAAAAATGTGTTTGTAATAGACAGATTGTTTTCCTGGCAAAATTGTGACAGCAAATCTCCTCTTTAATTTCTTGTTCCTAAACCAAAAGGTCCAATAAGATCACCTTCACTTCCTTCACCTATTTTGGCATTAAAATCTCCCATGATGATAATAATGTCTCTGCATTTTGAGGTTCCTATTGCTTGTGTTAATTCTTCATAAAATTTTCCTATTTCTTCTTGGTCTTTGTCGGCTGTTGGAGCATAGATTTGGATTAAATTAATATTTGTTTGTTTCGTTTGTAAATGTAGACTGATTACTCTATCTGAGATTGGTAAAATGCCTTTGACAGATTTACTAGCATACTCATCTAAAATTATTCCTACCCCATTCCTGTGCTGGCTATCAGAATTTCCCGAGTGATATATTTTCATGTTGTCAATGGTCATTTCTCCTGAGTCAGGCCATCTTGTTTCACTTACACCCAAAATGTTAATTTTTAGACATTTCATTTCTTGTATAACATTATTTACTTTGCCTGGTTGGTATAATGATCTTACATTCCAAGTTGCTATTGTTGCATTATTTTTGTATTTACTTGTGGCATTGTTCAAGGCTCTCCCCCCCAGAGATCCGAGTGGGGGAGTTGCAACTCCGGATAATTTGACATTGAACCCTGCCATGATGAGTTTTCCTGGGGATATCCATTGGATCTTTAATGCTGTGGTTTCCCGTTGCCTTCAGCATCCTATGCCGTTGACCACCCTTGGTGATTCTTCCGTCTTTAGGAGTGATTTCTCACTCCAAGGACAAGAGGGTGCCCTTGCTCTACCAGCTCATCCGCCCTCTAGAAGGTCGTTGGCTTAGTAGAGGGTTCTCCTTATCCCGGGAGAAACTCGGTCGCCAGAGCCTCGTTAGCGTAGCAGGGGATACCACGTGCCGAAGAGGTTGACATTTGTGTGGGAGAGGCTATTGGTGACGCATCACACATCTTCCACCGGATGGTAATGTCCCACAGCATGTCCTGGCTGCGCTGATAGCCCAATTGCTGCCACCTTTTCTGTTACTGGGCGCCTTCAACGCCCATAACCCTCTGTGGGGTGGATCATCGGGAACAGGCCAAGGCAGCATCGTGGAACATGTATTGGCACAGATCGACCTTTCACTTTTAAATATGGTGCCTTCACACATTTCAGTGAGGTTCATTGCACGTACTCAGCCATTGACCTTCCGATCTGCAGCCCTAGCCTCTTACCGTACGTCCAATGGAGTGTGCATGACGACTTGTGTCTTAGTGACCACTTTCCGATCTTTCTGTCACTGCCACAGCGTCACTCTTCTGGGCGCCCCTGCAGATGGGCTATGAATAAGGCTAACTGGGTCTTGTTCTCCTCCATTGCCACTATTGATCCTCTTTCTAATGACGCCATTGATGCAGTGGTTCACTCGGTCACCACCGGCATCATTACTGCCGTAGAATCTGCCATTCCCTGTTCTTCCGGGTCCTCTTGGCGGAGGACTGTGCCTTGGTGGTTGCCTGAGTTCGCTGAGGCGACTAAAGATCGCATAAGGGCGCTCCAGTGTCACAAGCGGCATCTCTCATTGGAACACTTCATCGTCTTTAAACGGCTGCGTGCGCGGGCCCGCTGCATCATTCGCCAACACAAGCAAGAGTGCTGGGAAAGATATGTCTCCACCATTGGCCTCCATACCACCTTATCACAGGTTTGGGCCAAGATTAGGAGTCTCTATGACTATCGGACCCCTGTCAGCGTACCTGCATTTTCACTGAGTGGAGCAGTCGTACTGACTCCGACACAATTGAAAACCGCTTAGCAGACCATTTTGCGCTGTGTTCCGCTTCTGCGAACTACCCACTGGCCTTCCGCTCCCTCAAAGAGCAGTTGGAACGACGGAGCCTTTCATTTCAAATGCGCCACTCGGAATTGTACCGTGTTCCATTGCTGTAGCTGACTGCCGTGATATGGCTCCTGGGCCCGATCGCATCCACTGTCATATGCTGAAACAACTCTCAGTGAACTGCCAGCGACGCCTCCTAGATATTTACAACCGTATCTGGGTTGAGGGTGAGTTCCCACCGCAATAGCGGGAAAGCATCGTAATCCCCGCTTTGATACCTGGGAAGAACCCACTGGAGTTGGACAGCTACCGCCCCATTACCTTCACCAACGTTCTCTGCAAACTACTTGAACGAATCGTGAGCTGGAGGTAGTGTTGGCTCCTGGAATCTTGGGGCCTTCTCGCACCATCCCAGGGTGGTTTCCGCCGAGGCCACTCAACAACAGATAATATGGTGTGCCTTGAGTCTGCCGTCTGCACGGCACTTTCCATGCGTCAACATCTGGTCGCCATCTTTTTTGACTTACGGAAGGCCTACGACACAACTTGGCGCCACCACATCCTTGCCACACTGCATAAGTGGGGCCTTCGTGGCTCGCTATAGATTTTTTTACGAAACTTTATCTCCCTCCATACCTTCCGTGTTCAAGTAGGAGGCTACTTTAGCTCCTCCCATATCCAGGAGAATGGGGTCCCGCAGGGCTCTGTATTGAGCGTTCCACTGTTTTTGGTCGCTATAGATGACCTGGCAGCAGCTGTAGGGTTGTCAGTGTCGCCCTCCTTATACACTGACGATTTCTGCCTTTATATCAGTTCCTCAACCATTGGTGTTGCTGAACGCCGACTACGGGAGCCATTCAGAGAGCGTAGTCGTGGGCTCTCGACCATGGGTTTCACTTCTCTGCTGACAAGAGCTGCGGTTTGCACTTCTGTCGGCGACGGACAGTCCACCCTGACCCTGCCCTTTTTCTAGATGGCCATCTACTACGGGTAGTCGAAACATATAGCTTTTTAGAACTGGTTTTCGCCCCCCGACTAACATGGCACCCCCACATCGTCAGCTTAAGCGAAAGCGCTGGCTACATCTTAACGCCCTCCGCTGCCTGAGCAACATCACTTTGGGGGCAGATCGCTCTACATTGCTGCGGGTCTACAAAGCCCTAGTTCAGTCACGACTCGACTATGGGAGTGTAGTGTATGGTTCGTCAGTGCACTCGGCATTAAAGCTGCTGGATCCTGTGCACCACTGTAGCGTCCATTTAGCGACTGGCGCTTTTCGAACGAGTCCTGTGGCCAGTCTCTTAGTGGTGGCTGGAGTCCCTCCAACGCATATCAGGCGCTGCCAACTGCTCGCCCACTATGCAGCGCATGTCCATAGCTCTCCTCAGCATTCGAATTACCATCTCTTGTTCCCGAGCACTGTGGTTCATCTCCCGGAACGGCAGCCCCAGTCAGTGATAACGGTCGCTGTATGTGTTTCTTCCCTACTGTGCAGCGCATGTCCATAGCTCCCCTCAGTATCCGAATTACCATCTTTTGTTCCCGAGCACTGTGGTTCATCTCCCGGAACGGTGGCCCCATTCAGTAATAACGGTCGCTGTATGTGTTTGTTCCCTACTGTTGGAACTTGAGTTGTTACTTTCCCAGCGTCTCATATGGCCAAAACTACAACTGGACCTATCGCCATTTTGTAAGGACTCTGTTCCTCCTGACGCATTCCGCAGTCAATTCTTATCCATCCTTGACGAATCCTAGGTTTCTGAAGTCATCTATACTGATAGCTCGCTGGATGATGGTCGCGTCAACTTTGCCTATGCGCACTCGGCCCATGTCGAACAGCGCTCCTTGCCGGATGGTTACATTGTCTACACTGCCGAGCTGGTGGCCATCTTTCGTGCCTTTGAGCATATTCAGTCCTGCCCCAGTGTGTCCTACATGGTATTCAGTGATTCGCTGAGTGGTTACAGGTCATCCTCAGGTAGTTTCCATCTAGGAGTCGGTTTATGCCCTCAAACAATCTGATCGATCAGTTGTCTTTGTATGTATCCCAGGGCATATCGGAATCCAATGAAATGAGCTTGTTGACAGCCTGGCCAAACAGGCCACTGGTAAGCCGTTTCTGGAGATTGGCATACCCGAACCTGACCTCCAATTGGTGTTACACTGCAAAGTTCTTCGGATTTGGGATGTTGAACGGCGCAGCTTAGTTACACCCAATAAGCTCCGCGCCATCAAGGAGAGCACATGTAAGTGGAAGTCTTCTCTGTGGGCTTCTCGCAGGGTCTCTGATGCCCTCTGCCGCCTTCGCATCGTCAACACGCATGGCTATCTTCTCCGGCATGACGCCCCATGTTGTCGCTATGGCTCACATTTGACAGTGGCCCTCCTTTTGGTGGACTGTCCACATCTCTCCGCTCTGAGACGGAATTTTAATATCCCTGACTCCCTTCCTTCTATTTTACGAGACGATGCCTCCATTGTGAACTCGGTTTTACATTTTATGCGTGACGCTCGTTTTTATTCTTCAGCTTAAGTTTTATTTCCTGTTTCTTGTCTGCACGTGCTTACTATCCTATTCTTTTTAGGTAAAAGATTTTCATGTGTTGCAGAGCGGCTAGCTCATCCTTTTTTATCCTCGCGATCAGACAGTCCTGGTCATCTGCTCTACTGTTTTAAGCTCTTCTGCCTGTTTCTTGTATACCCGTGCTCTTCTTGTCTTCTGTTGTCTCTGATGTGTTGAGCTTGTGTTTTTTTTTCTTTTTGTCCCCCTTGAACTCCTGTGGTGTCTCTTCTATGTTTTCCATTTTAACCCATGGACTTGGTGCAATTGAACAAGGGACCTATGACGATGCAGTTTGGTCGCTTTAAACTTCAAACCCACCACCATGTAAGTTGAAGGGAAGACGTCCTGAATGCTGTATCTTCAAAACCTTCCTTAAAAAGATGGGCGACTACAGAGGAAAGAGCACTCCACATAGCCATACCGTCAGTTTGTTCGAAAAATACGTCATTAAATAAAACATATGCCCATGTCAACACATGGCGACACAGCTAATAGTCGGTTGTTCCAATGCATAAAGACTTCAACCGTTGTATAAAATCAGTCGAGGTGGATGAATGATGTTCACGTTTACCAACATAAGGGCTGAGGATGGAAGCAAGATTTTAGCTAAATTATAAGTTGGAGTGAACAAATTTCTAACAAGAAGACGAAGAGGAGTTCCAGGTTCTTGCACCTTCTGTAAACCATACAACCTGGGTGGTACTGCGAGCCCTGGTTGAAGTTATTTGATGGTGTCTCTTGGCAGGTAGCTCTTCTTAAGAAGTCAAATGGTCTTCCGCTTTATCCGGTGTGTAGGATCTCTCCGATGTTTGCGGTAAACAGAATCATTCAATAAACAGGCAATTTTAACCAAATAAACTTCACCAGACAAAAGAACGGTGACACTACCTTCATCAGCAGGAAGAACTAAATCTACCCTCGGTGAACGCATGGCCTTCCTTTCACTGGAAGAAATATTACTCTGTGGTGGCAGTGCACAACGAATACGATAAGAAACTTCCTGTCTAATATCCTCTACCAAATCTTCAGGAAACCGAGGAATGGCCGGCTCAACTGCGCTAATAAAATCAATAGTAGGCAGGTACCTTGGTGTAGGAACAAAGTTCACACCATTTACCAAAACCGACAACCAAGCATCATGAAATTTCTTGTCGGTTAAATTAATAAATTGACTGATCTGGCTTTGTGATATTAACCAAAACGGCCTTGCTGTGCTGGTACAGCAAGCTGCTGAAAGCGAGGGGAAACTACAGTCGTAATTTTTGCCTAGGACATGTACATTTACTGTATGGTTAAATGATGATGGCATCCTCTTGCGTAAAATATTCCGGAGGTAAAATAGTCCCCCATTCGGATCTCAGGGCGAGGACTACTCAGGAGGACGTTGTGATCAGGAGAAACAAAACTGGCGTTCTACAGATTGGAGCATGGAATGTCAGATCTCTGCATCCGGCAGGTAGGTTAGAAAATTTAAAAAGGGAAATAGATAGGTTAAAATGAGATACAGTGGGAATTAGTGAAGTTCGGTGGTAGGAGGAACAATACTTCTGGTCAGGTTGTAACGCCGGAAATGCATATACTCCTATTTCCATCTATTGTACTATTATTTTTTTTCCTTGTTTTGTTACCTCAAGATATGACATTTCTGTCTCTTTATATATTGTAATTGTTTTACTGTTTGTATATATATATATATTTATGCACTCATGTCGATGTATAATTGGTTTGTTTCGTAAATATTATTTGTATTTTTACGCTGGGTCTTGCCTAGGGAAAACTGCTATCGAACGATTACGTCGATAGGTCGTGTGACGAATCAAAGTGTGTAGGATCTTTGGTAGTGTTAACTCTGCCGCGTGGAGCGCGGGCAGAACAGAGTGAGAGTCTGGCGGGAGTAGCGAGTGGAGCAGGTGTGTTGTGTGACGTTCCCGTGAGTTGCCGCGCTTCCGGGGTTTGGCGGCATGTAATTGCGCTCGACTCGCGATGATAGTTTCTGACATGATGTCGCGGACGGGAAGCATTAGCTGGCGCACATCAAGAGCCCGTTTCGCCTGGTGACCGTGTCGAGAAGAAGGCGCGCCAACATCCAGCTTCTGCAACAGCGACGGCCGACAATGAGTGACTGTCGCCACCTCCTCGATCGACGGCTTCAAACCTTCAATCAACCAACAAGGAAGACTAAAAGCACGTAAAGTTTCAGAACTGTATGGCAGACCTCAGCTTTTCAAATTGTTCCATTTGCCTCGCAAAATTACAGCAACTTAGCATGAACCTTTGTTGCTCATTGTCCCAATTGCATTGCCAAGCAGGGTCCCTTCCTTTTCCGAAATGAACCCGAGTGTCGTTGAAATTCAAACGCCAGCATAATTCCATTTCACTGCTTTAATTTCAAAGTTCAATTCAAGCATTAGCTGGCTACAATAGTTAGATTACACAAGCACAAATTTAGAGTGCGAGTTTTGTTAGCATATTTTAGCTTACCTGTGACTGCAGCTCAGCTTGGTACGTACTAAATTTTACTATTGTTAATAGTTCAGAATCATTTAATTCAAGTTCAAAGTAAAATCTCTTGTTTCTAAATTGCGTAGAGTCAAGTTGCTTTTGAAATGATTGTTGAGGTAGTCCAAGACTAACCGTATTTTACTGGATTTCGATGTGCTTCAGAAAGAAAGCTCACTATTAACTTCAGTCACTAAATTAACTTTCGATTTTCCGGTTTTATTAATTCTTTTGCTAAATTAAGTCAGAGTGTAGCGAAATTTATTACTTCTGACAAACTTTCAGTTTTCACACTACACGTGTCAACCTTCAGTTGCCACGCTTCTAGTGTTAATTATATGTGTAATAACCTTTCTTTTTCAGTTACTATAGTAATTGTCCTTAGGACTGGCGACCGTGATTTCCCCCAAATCTCAAATATCTAATTACCGCTAGTTAATTGTTAACGTAACGGCCGCACATTTACTTTCTTTATTAACTTTACCCCTTTTCAAAATTAATTTCCACCAGTTTCATTTGCATTTTTCCTTTCATTTAGATGTAACCCTTTCCTCCCTCTTTACCGATAGATTAACTTCGGTGACGATTGCTTTTCCCAAATTTCCATTAGGTACACGCGGTTTAATTTTTCACTGTCATTAAGGTCGATAAGTGAGGGGGGAGGTTACATGTGGCGACCTGGTGACAGGACAATCTTCAAATTTGAGGTTGTTCTGGAAACGAATTTTGTATTGTGCAAATCTCGTAACAAAGTACTGGTTACGAAATGGTCGATACGTCAGCGAGAATATTCGTGTGAGGAATCCTAATTAGAGTTGAGATTTTGCATTTATATTGAAAATTATTAAAATGAGTGAAGGCAACAATTACCAAAATTTGGTAGACTTGGATACGGAACAATCGGTCGAACAGTGGGAAACGCGCACAGCGGTACCCATTGTTCTGGGGCAGGCGGCTAGCATGAAAGATGCGACCGCCGAAACGCAACAAAGAGCAGAATTGGAATTCCAGACTTTAGAAAATGTTTCGGAATCGGAAGTGGAAATCAAATCTGAATCCCTTGATGACGAATACGGGGGGACAATGAAAGAGGAAGCCGCTACGGAAGTAAAACCGGTGGTTTCCGGGAATTTAACTGATTTATTGAATGTTTTGATTAACGAAATCAAGAGTCAATCGGCAGAAATTAAAGATCAGGCTGCCAAGCAAGAAGCTCAGGCTGCCGAGCAAGCAGCTCAGGCTGCCAAGCAAGTAGCTCAGTCTGAAAAAATTGAACGAATGATAGACAATCAGAACAAAGCTATTAATGTTGTTAACAACAATGTTGGAGTTGTTAACACAAAAGTTGATAAAATCAAAGACGATATTGTCGTGATTAATACCGAAATCGGTAGCCTTAAACAGGAAATGATAGGCGTTCAGGCGGAAATTGCGAGCATAAATACTCGTTTTGATTCCGAAATTAGCAGAATCGAGAAAAGTGTAGGAGACGCAGTTGCTCCGATCATCGAGAATAAGGTGACGGAACAAATTCAATTAGTGAGAAAAGAGGATCAACAGAAGGTGGAAACTTTAAAGGCTTTAGTATCCGAAGTAGATACCAAAGTGACGAAGCAGGCTAACACCTGCGAAGAGAAAAAGAGGGAAGTGGAAACGCTTGCGACAACCACTTGCCAAGTGATTACGAGGGTGTCGGAATTAGAAAGGAAACTTGACGAAAAACAGAGCTATGTGCCAATCTGTGCACATAGTTCGGAGTTGTTGACGAAAGAGGAGCGGTTCGACCCCTTGAAAAAAGGCGGTATACACCCGACGGATTTCATTAAAAATTGTGAAAGAGTTTTACCCAGATCATGGACTAATGAGAGAATAATTAATGCGGTTATTGATGTGTTGGCTGGTGATGCCAAGCGTTGGGGCCTAAACCTCAACATTACGGACCTGACTTTTGACGAATTTAAAAATTTGTTTCTGGCTGAATACTGGTCAGAGCGAAAACAGCAAAGTGTCTGGCGCGAATTTGTCGTATCGAGGCCTTTCGATGCGAATTCGCGCGGTTCGATGATGGAGTTTTGTGAGGGCTGGATCCGCAAGTTGGAATATTTGCGTGACCGCCGCTCGGAATCCGAAATAGTCTGGGAACTCTACAAAAAGCTTCCAGATGATACAAAACGCTACGTAGGGAGCAATCACAGGACAATCAATGATTTCCTGGGAAGAGTTGAGGACGAGGACTATTGGCGCAATAATCGCGACAGTGGCAGAGGCCGTGGTAACAACAACGGGTACCACAGCAACCACAACAACGATAACCACGGGAATAATGCATACCGCAACCATGGCAGCAATAACAATAATGGTTCGGACCGTAATAACAATCGGTACAATGCAAATAATAACAGGAATGACGGAAACCAGAATCATACTAACGTGATACGGGCTTCACAGAATAGTAATAACGCCAGAGGGTGTGATCAGCCGCCTCAGCAGCATCCGGGGAGCGTATCTGCTGGGACGAGACAGGGAAACCATTAGCCGCGCCGGTGAGGGGCCGACCAGGCGTGGAGAAATTTTGGCGGCCCAATAACAGGAGAAAACCCAGGTGTCGTCGTTATGAAAATTCCGTGTGGAATAATCAACGGCGGGAGAGTGTGCCAGTGTTAAGAGAAAGGAGTGCGCCCACAAGTAGTAGATCAGCTGCATACACGGCAGTAGAAGGTACATTCACTGTCAGTGAGAACAATTTAAGTAGTGTTCCGGAAATCGATTATAAGGTGCCAGCTGTAATACCCACAGCGGAACTGGAGATTGAGTTTAAGAATGATTCGCAATTGTTGAGAGAAGATCAGATGTCGGATAAAACGTCCGTCATCGAGCGAGGGGATGCAGAGAGGGATGAGGTCTGGTTAAGGCAGTTCGGTCGCTTATACGACGAACTAAGAGATTATAGGGGTCTGTATGGGAGAAGTGTTTATGGGGAGCGCGTGCAGTATTTGCCGCGTCTCGTCCCACAGGAAGATAGTATTTGTGAAGTGATGGAAAGTTCTGGCCCTAACCGGCAGACTTTACCAGAAATAGTTAATGTTAATGGGGAGCACGAGCAAGATTCGTCGTGTTTCGTCCCGCAGGAGTTAGATGTTGAAGTAGTAACGGAAAGTTCTGGCCCTAACCGGCAGACTTTACCGAATGTTATAGTGGTAGAAGTAGCCGACCCATCCGACGCAAACCTCCAGTTTAAACATTGCGAGAGTATTAAGGAGAAAGATTACGAAAATTTTAGTGATAGCCGGACACGATTGGTAGAAAAGCACATAGATTACAGCGTGTATGAGGTTAGAGCTGACATTATACGGTCAGAAGATAACAGTGTGGGTTGCGCAGATCTAGAGGAAGTAATTGCAGATACTACTGGGCACATTCCTCCAGGTAGATTGGCAGATGAGATCAATCTGACCAAAGAGGAATCAACGAAGGTGACAATTAGTGAATTGATAGCAAAGCAACACTCACTAGTTGACGAGTTACAGGAAAAGGTTTCGGTATTGGAGGCGAAGCTAGAGACTAAGCCTCAGGACAAACGTGTTGAAATTAAAACTGTATGTGAACAGAGGCTGAAAAAGCCGCCAGATAAGCCGGATTTAGGATCAAAGCCGGATGGTTTTTTCTGGAATGACCTGGATATAGACGAGGATTTACTGTGGGAAAATAAAGAAACAGTCGAGGACAAGTGTAGACAGATAGTAGTGTCTGTTAATATGCACGACCTACAACTAAATGTGTTGATTGACACCGGTGCAGAATTGAGTGCTGTATCTGGGAAAATATTTGAGTTACTGAAAGACAGACCTGGCATCGTAGTTATGCCAGTAACAGGAGTGAAAATTATCGGTGCTACTGGGAAGGCCAGTAAACCGGTCACAAAACAGATTTTTGTCAACTTCGAGATATGTGGGGCACGATTTGAGCAAGAGTTTGTCGTCGTGCCAGACTTAACTACGGAAGTAATTATCGGGTTAGATTGGCTATTAAAGTACCGTGCAGTGATTAACTGCGAAAGCAAAACTTTGACATGTATGTCACTAGATAAAACAATGGTAGTTGGTTTTGACGAGGCAGGAGACGGTGTGCATAGGCAATATCAGCCTATACACATTGTTAACTGGCCGGATGACATTGACGTAGGAATGAGTTTGAACTACTGTAATGTGAAGAATCTCCGCATTGACAATAATATAGAAAGTGAATTGGAAAGTATTGTAGACGGTGTGTCAAACGTAACACACGAACAAAGACGAGGCCGACTTTCCCGTACCTATTGCCATCACAACCATAGGGCATGGGGCAAACATGTAGCAGTATTTGAGAGAATTATGAACACCTTGAGACATGAATCTACGGGATTTTCTCCAGAGGAAATCCTGTTGGGTGACAGAAGTACAAGTTTATTGGAAGAGATAATCAAATTCCCTCCACGGATTAACATTAGTATTGGTGTGAAAAAAGATCGTTTGCGAGAAGTAATGAAGCTAAAAGCCGATGCTCGCATACGTCGTCATGACGCTAAAGTGCGTTTTGCTAAGTTTGCAATCGGAGACTTAGTACTTGTAAAAGCACATGAGAAATCGAGCGAGATAAACCATGAAAACTCTAAATTTAAGTTTGTTTATAATGGACCATATAAAGTCATTGGTATGCCTCACACAAATGCTTACGGAATATTGTAGACTTGAAATTGTACCAACCTAGGATCGATTAATACCACACAATGGGTAATTTGTACAATATGTAAATATAGAGTGTAAGATTTAAGGTTTGCTAGATTGCCATGATTTTGACTGACCAAGAGGACATTAAAGAAGTTGTAATTAATAAGTAATTAATTTTGACTAAATGATTTAAGAGAGAGTGATTATTTATCAATTGAAAAATCCAAGCTGCTAATTTAAGTTTTCAGCTGAGTCACAGTAGATTAAGCAACGTAAATATGATTTTGTAACTAGCTGTAAGATTTCATGAATATGTGTTTTACTAGTCATTGCCGATGTACTTAGACGCTGTTTTAAGTTTCAGGCTAGTACATGCGTGTGATGATGGACAGTGTTGAGTTATCCACTGTGATAGTATTAAGGGACTCCTTGAGATTACTCGGGAGTGAGTTTTTCCTAAAGAATTCAGTGAAACGGACGTTCTGGAAACGCCGTCACAAGGGCGAGTGAGATCAAGCGTGCCGCACACGCGGGCGCAACAATACTGGCGAGGCGAGCCGCTGTCGGCTCTTGTGCCGCTGTTGGCTCTTGGGCCGCTGTCGGCATTCTTTGTACTTGCGAGTACGGAAGGCGGAATTGTTTTTCTTCCTGGACAGCTGAAAGAATTCTACTGTCAATATTTATGTTTTTTTCGATCTGATGTGTGTTATTTTCTTGTTTAGCGTTTAATGGACTCCCATGACGAGAATATTAATTATGAAAGGGTTATGTAAAAATGTGTATTCTATGTAATTAATTATTAATTTGCGTATTTTGATCTACCTGTTTTTATGACCATGTACTCTGATTAATTTTGTAAATAGTATTCCATTTCTTGATACTGTTGGGAATTTTGACAATTTTAGAATAGCTAAACCATTTTCTATGTTTTCTATGAATTTTAATATGTTGTAAACCTGTTTTATTTTGTGCAAGATGACAGAGTGGAATAAGATTAGGAGTGTCCCCACTCAATTATTATGGTCTAAAAATTGATTTATGATTAATTAGACGAATGCTAAATTTTGTTGATGTTTTGAGCATATGCATTTCCGCTGTTTCTTTTTTGGGACATTTTCTGAGTCTGTTTACGTTACACGAACATCCTCAGACAATGTGGGGCACGTGTAACGCCGGAAATGCATATACTCCTATTTCCATCTATTGTACTCTTATTTTTTTTCCTTGTTTTGTTACCTCAAGATATGACATTTCTGTCTCTTTATATATTGTAATTGTTTTACTGTTTGTATATATATATATATTTATGCACTCATGTCGATGTATAATTGGTTTGTTTCGTAAATATTATTTGTATTTTTACGCTGGGTCTTGCCTAGGGAAAACTGCTATCGAACGATTACGTCGATAGGTCGTGTGACGAATCAAAGTGTGTAGGATCTTTGGTAGTGTTAACTCTGCCGCGTGGAGCGCGGGCAGAACAGAGTGAGAGTCTGGCGGGAGTAGCGAGTGGAGCAGGTGTGTTGTGTGACGTTCCCGCGAGTTGCCGCGCTTCCGGGGTTTGGCGGCATGTAATTGCGCTCGACTCGCGATGATAGTTTCTGACATGATGTCGCGGACGGGAAGCATTAGCTGGCGCACATCAAGAGCCCGTTTCGCCTGGTGACCGTGTCGAGAAGAAGGCGCGCCAACATCCAGCTTCTGCAACAGCGACGGCCGACAATGAGTGACTGTCGCCACCTCCTCGATCGACGGCTTCAAACCTTCAATCAACCAACAAGGAAGACTAAAAGCACGTAAAGTTTCAGAACTGTATGGCAGACCTCAGCTTTTCAAATTGTTCCATTTGCCTCGCAAAATTACAGCAACTTAGCATGAACCTTTGTTGCTCATTGTCCCAATTGCATTGCCAAGCAGGGTCCCTTCCTTTTCCGAAATGAACCCGAGTGTCGTTGAAATTCAAACGCCAGCATAATTCCATTTCACTGCTTTAATTTCAAAGTTCAATTCAAGCATTAGCTGGCTACAATAGTTAGATTACACAAGCACAAATTTAGAGTGCGAGTTTTGTTAGCATATTTTAGCTTACCTGTGACTGCAGCTCAGCTTGGTACGTACTAAATTTTACTATTGTTAATAGTTCAGAATCATTTAATTCAAGTTCAAAGTAAAATCTCTTGTTTCTAAATTGCGTAGAGTCAAGT
Organism: Schistocerca americana; assembly: GCF_021461395.2. Taxonomy (NCBI): domain Eukaryota; kingdom Metazoa; phylum Arthropoda; class Insecta; order Orthoptera; family Acrididae; genus Schistocerca; species Schistocerca americana. The sequence continues at coordinate 712,844,081 of NC_060121.1, read as the reverse complement.
TGCTTTTGAAATGATTGTTGAGGTAGTCCAAGACTAACCGTATTTTACTGGATTTCGATGTGCTTCAGAAAGAAAGCTCACTATTAACTTCAGTCACTAAATTAACTTTCGATTTTCCGGTTTTATTAATTCTTTTGCTAAATTAAGTCAGAGTGTAGCGAAATTTATTACTTCTGACAAACTTTCAGTTTTCACACTACACGTGTCAACCTTCAGTTGCCACGCTTCTAGTGTTAATTATATGTGTAATAACCTTTCTTTTTCAGTTACTATAGTAATTGTCCTTAGGACTGGCGACCGTGATTTCCCCCAAATCTCAAATATCTAATTACCGCTAGTTAATTGTTAACGTAACGGCCGCACATTTACTTTCTTTATTAACTTTACCCCTTTTCAAAATTAATTTCCACCAGTTTCATTTGCATTTTTCCTTTCATTTAGATGTAACCCTTTCCTCCCTCTTTACCGATAGATTAACTTCGGTGACGATTGCTTTTCCCAAATTTCCATTAGGTACACGCGGTTTAATTTTTCACTGTCATTAAGGTCGATAAGTGAGGGGGGAGGTTACAAGGTGAACACAGGGTTATAAACATAAAATCAAATAGGTGTCATCCAGGTCTACGATTAATAATGAATAAAAAATAGGAGCATGGGTAAGCTACTACGGTCAGCATAGCGAACGCATTCTTGTAGCCAAGAGAGACATAAAGCTCACGCCTATCAGAGTAGTACAAGCTTATATACCAACTATATCCACAGACGACGAAGAGCTTAAAGAAATGTATGATGTGATATAAGAAATTATTCAGACTGTGAAGGAAGACAAAAGGTTAATAATCTTTCAGGGCTGAAATACAATAGTACGAAAAGAAAGAAAAGGAAAAGTAGTAGGTGAATAAAGGCTGTTGTTGTTGTGGTCTTCAGTCCTGAGAATGGTTTGATGCAGCTGTCCATGCTATTCTATCCTGTGCAAGCTCCTTCATCTCGCAGTTCTTACTGCAACCTACATCCTTCTGAATCTGCTTAGTGTACTCATTTCTTGGTCTCCCTCTATGATTTTTACCCTCCACACTGCTCTCCAATGCTAAATTTATGATCCCTTGATGCCTCAGAACATGTCCTACCAACCGGTCCCATCTTCTTGTCCAGTAATGCCACAAACTCGTCTTCTCCCCAATTCTATTCAATACTTCCTCAGTAGTTATATGATCTACTCATCTAATCTTCAGCATTCTTCTGTAGCACCACATTTCGAAAGATTCTATTCTCTTCTTGCCCAAACTATTTATCGCCCATGTTTCACTTCCATACATGGCTACACTCCATACAAATACTTTCAGAAACGACTTCCTAACAGTTAAATCTATACTCGATGTTAACAAATTTCTCTTCTTCAGAAACGCTTTTCTTTCCATTGCCAGTCTGTATTTAATATCCTCTCTACTTCGACCATCATCATTTATTTTGCTCCCCAAATAGCAAAACTCCATTATTACTTTAAGTGTCTCATTTCCTAATCTAATTCTGTCAGCATCACCCGACTTAATTCGACTACATTCGCTTATCCTCGTTTTGCTTTTCCTGATGTTCATCTTATATTCTCCTTTCAAGACACTGTCCATTCCATTCAACTGCGCTCCCAAGTCCTTTGCTGTCTCTGACAGAATTACAATGTCATCGGCGAACCTCAAAGATTTTATTTTTTCTCCATGTATTTTAATACCTACTCCGAATTTTTCTTTTGTTTCCTTTACTGCTTGTTCAATATACAGATTGAATAACATTGGGGAGAGGCTACAACCCTGTCTCACTCCCTTCCCAACCCCTGCTTCCCTTTCATGTCCCTCGACACTTATAACTGCCATCTGTTTACTGTACAAATTGTAAGTAGCCTTTCGCTCATTGTATTTTGTCACTGCTACCTATAGAATTTGAAAGAGAGTATTCCAGTCAACATTGTCAAAAGCTTTCTCTAAGTCTATAAATCCTAGAAACGTAGGTTTGCCTTTCCTTAATCTTTCTTCTAAGTTAAGTCGTAAGGTCAATATTGCCTCTCGTGTTCCAACATTTCTACGGAATCCAAACTGATCTTGATCGAGGTCGGCTTCTATCAGTTTTTCCATTCGTCTGTAAGGAATTCGTTTTAGTATTTTTCAGCTGTGGCTTATTAAACTGATTGTTCGGTAATTTTCACATCTGTGAACACCTGATTTGTTTGGGATTGGCATTATAGCATTCTTCTTGAAGTCTGAGGTATTTCGCCTGTCTCATACATCTTGCTCACCAGATGGTAGAGTTTTGTCAAGACTGGCTCTCCCTAGGCCGTCAGTAGTTCTAATGGAATGTTGTCTACTCCTGGGGCTTGTTTCGATTCAGGTCTTTTAGTGCTCTGTCAAACTCTTCACTCAGTTATGTACCTCCCATTTATTCTTCATCTACATTCTCTTCCATTTCCAGAATATTGTCCTCAAGTACGTCGTCCTTGAATAGACCCTCTATATACTCCTTCCACCTTTCTTCTTTCCCTTCTTTGCTTAGAACTGGGTTTCCATCTGAGGTCTTGATATTCATGCATGTGGTTCTCTTTTCTCCAAAGGTCTCTTTAATTGTCCTGTAGGCAGTATCTATCTTATCCCTAGTGAGATAAGCCTCTACATCCTTACATTTGTCCTCTAGCCATCCCTGCTTAGTCATTTTGCACTTCCTGTCGATCTCTTTATTAGACGTTTGTATTCCTTTTTGCCTGCTTCATTTACTGCAGTTTTATATTTTCTTCTTTCATCAATTAAATTCAATACTTTTTCTGTTACCCAAGGATTTCTACTAGCCCTCGTCTTTTTACCTACTTGATCCTCAGCTGCCTTCACTACTTCATCCCTCAGAGCTACCCATTCTTCTTCCACTGTATTTCTTTCCCCCATTTGTGACAATTGTTTCCTTATGCTCTCCATGATACTCTGTACAACCTCTGGTTTAATCCGTTTGTCCAGATGCCATCTCCTTAGATTCCCACCTTTTTGCAGTTTCTTCAGTTTCAATCTGAAGTTCATAACCATTAGATTGTGGTCAGAGTCCACATCTGCCCCTGGAAATGTCTTACAATTTAAAACCTGGTTCCTAAATCTCTGTATTACCATTATATAATCTATCTGATACCTTTTAGTATCTCCAGGATTCTTCCATGTGTACAACCTTCTTTTATGATTCTTGAACCAAGTGTTAGCTATGATTAAGTTATGCTCTGTGCAAAATTCTACCAGACGGCTTCCTCCTTCATTTCTTTCCCCCAATCCATATTCACCTACTATTTTTCCTTCTCTCCCTTTTCCTACTCTCGAATTCCAGTCACCCATGACTACTATATTTTCGTCTCCCTTCACTACCTGAGTAATTTATTTTATCTGATCATAGATTTCATCAATTTCTTCATCATCTGCAGAGCTAGTTGGCATATAGACTTGTGCTATTGTAGTAGGTGTGGGCTTCGTGTCTATCTTGCCCACAATAATGCGTTCACTATGCTGTTTGTAGTAGCTTACCCCCACTCCTATTTTTTAAGTTCATTAATTAACCTACCCCTGCATTACCCCTATTTGATTTTGTATTTATAACCCTGTATTCACCTGAACAAAAGTCTTATTCCTCCTGCCACCGAACTTCACTAATTCCCACTATATCTAACTTTAACCTATCCATTTCCCTTTTTAAGTTTTCTAACCTACCTGCCCGATTAAGGGATCTGACATTCCACGCTCCGATCAGCAGAACGCCAGTTCTCTTTCTCCTGATAATGACGTCCTCTTGAGTAATTTCCCCCCCCCCCCCAGGTGATCCGAATGGGGGATTATTTTACCTCTGGAATATTTTACCCAAGAGGACGCCATCATCATGCAACCATACAGGAAAGCTGCATGCCCTCCGGAAAAATTACGGCTGTAGTTTCCCCTTGCTTTCAGCCATTCGCAGTACCAGCACAGCAAGCCGTTTTGGTTAGTGTTTCAATGCCAGATCAGTCAATCATCCAGACTGTGGCCCCTGCAACTACTGAAAACGCTGGTGCCCCTCTTCAGGAATCACACGTTTGTCTGGTCTCTCAACAGATACCCCTTCATTGTGGTTGCACCTACGCATCGCTGAAGCACGCAAGCCTCCCCATCTACGGAAAGGTCCATGGTTCATGGGCTGGGGGTAAGGAATGAAAAAGGAAGCCGCATGGTATAGAATTTTTCACACAGCATAACTTAATCGTAGCTAACACTTGTTTCAAGAATCATAAGAGAAGGTTATATATGTGGAAGAGGCCTGGAGACACTGGAAGGTTTCAGATAGGGTATATAATGGTAAGAAGGAGATTTATAAACTAGATTCTAAAATGTAAGACATTTCCACTGGCAGATGTGAACTCTGACCACAATCTATTGGTTATGAACTGTAGATTAAAACTGGAAGAACTGGAAAAAGGTTGGAATTTACATAGATGGAGCCTGGATAAGCCGAAAGAACCAGAAGTTGCAGAGGGTATCATAGAGGGCGTTAGGGAACGATTGAAAAGAACGGGGGAAAGAAATACACTGGAAGAAGAATGTATAGCTTTGGGAGATGAAATAGTGAAGGCAGCAGAGTATCAGGTAGGTAAAATGATGAAAGCCAGTAGAAATCCTTGCGTAAAAGAAGAGATTGAAATTATTCATGAAAGGAGAAAATATAAAAATGCAGTGAATGAAGCAAACAAAAAGCAGTACAAACGTCTCAAAAATGAAATCGACAAGAAGTGCAAAAAGGCTAACCAGGGATGGCTAGATGACAAACGTAAGGATGTAGTGGCATAAATCATTATGGTTACATAGATACCGCCTACAGGCATATTAAGGAGACCTTTGGAGGAAAGAGAACCACTTGTATGAATATCAAGAGCTCAGTTGGAAAACCAGTTCTAAGCAAAGGAGGGAAAGCAGAAAGATCGGAAGAGTATATAGGGCAACGTACTTGAGGGCAATATTATGAATAAGGAAGAAGATGTAGATGAAGATGAAATGGGAGATATGATACTGCGTGAACAGTTCGACAGAGCACTGAAAGACCTAAGTCGAAACAAGGCCCTGGGAACTACTGACAGCCTTGGGAGAGCCAGTACTGGCAAAACTCTACCATCTGGTGAGCAAGATGTATGAGACAGGCGAAATAGACTCAGACTTCAAAAAGGATATTATAATTCCATTCCCAAAAGAGCAAGTGTTGACAGAGGTGAAAATTAGCGAATTATCAGTTTAATAAGTCACGTGTGCAAAACACTAACACGAATTCTTTGTAGACGAATTGAAAAACTGGTAGAAACTGACCCCAGGGAAGATCAGTTTGGATTCCATAGATGAGTTGGAACATTTGATTCTATATTGACCCTACGACGTGTCTTAGAAAACAGATTAATAAAGGCAAACCTATGTTTCTTGCATTTGTAGAATTAGAGAAAATTTTGACAATGTTGATTGGAACACTCTCTTTCGAATTCTGATGGTGGCATGAGTCAAGTACCGAGAGCGAAAGGCTGTTTACAATTTATACAGAAATAGGGTGGCAGTTATAAAGAGTTGAGTGGCTTGGAAGGAAAGCAGTATTTGGGAAGGGAGTGAGTCAGGGTTGTAGCCTACCCGATATTATGCAATCAGTATATTGAGCAAGCAGTAAAGGAAACAAAGGAAATATTGGAATAGGAATTAAAATCCATGATGAAGAAATAAAAACTTTGAGGATTGCCGATACAGCAAAGAAGCTTCAAGAGCAGTTGAACGGAATGGACAGTGCCTTGATTGGAGGATATAAGATGACCATCAACAAAAGCAAAACGAGGATAATGGATGTAGTTGAATTAAGTCAGGTGATGCTGAGGGAATTATTTTAGGAAATGAGACAAAGCAGTAGATGAGCTTTTGCTATTTGGGGAGCAAAATAGCTGAAGATGGCCGAAGTAGAGAGGATGTAAAATGTAGACTGGCGATGGCAAGAAAAGCGTTTCTGAGGAAGAAAAATGTGTTAACATCGAGTACAGATTAAGTGTCAGAGAGTTTGTTCTGAAAATATTAGTACGGAGTGTAGCCAAGTGTGGAAGTGAAACATAGTCGACAAATAGTTTAGACAAGAAGAGAATACATGCTGCCGAAATTTGATGCTACAGAAGGTTGCTGAAGATTAGATGGATGGATCACGTAATTAATGGGGAGGCACTGAATGGGCTTAGGGGAATGCGGAATTTGTGGCACACCTTGACTTTAGTATTGGAGCGCAGCGTGGAGGGTAACAGTCGTAGAGGAAGACCAAGAGATGAATACATTAAGCAGATTAAGAAGGATGTTGGTTGCAGTACGTAATTGGAGATGAAGAAGCTTGCACAGGATAGAGCAGCATCGAGAGCCGCGTCAAACCAGTTTCTTGACTGAAGACTGTGACGCTGATGTTGCACACATCGGTCATGAACAGTACGAATAGTCTGTCCAATAAAGTCCTTTTCACAATGACAGAGAATTTTATATATTCCAGGCATTCTCAGTTTCAGACCATCTTTGACAGGCACAAACGGGACTCTAGTCTTGGCCAAAGCAAGTAAAAAGCACTTTTAGTATCATATTTCCTGATAATTCTAGAAATTTTTGAAGAAATACCTGTAGCAGAGGTTAGAAAAGCTACTGATTTACTAGTATCGGGCACTGGTTCCCTTGATGGTCCAAACTGAAAGGCATGATTAATTTGATGATTGGTACATCCCCTGAGCTTGAAGAAAGCCTTAACATGGTCCAGTCCCTGTGACAAATTTTCGCAATCAGAAATGGGGTAAGCTCTCTTGACCAATGCACGTAGGACTCCCATGCGCTGATGTGGCGGATGGCAGTACATAGAACGAAGATAGTGGTCCTTATGTATATGTTTATAGTATACGCCCTGTCCCAAAGTACTATTTTCCTTTTTGTATACTAGAACATCAAAAAAAGGTAATCTAACATCTTTTGGAAGCTCTTAATCGGTTTTTAGATGTGTGTGTGTGTGTGTGTGTGTGTGTGTGTGTGTGTGTGTGTGTGGTGTCTATATATATAATGTAATTTATCAGTATGACTGGTGATCGAATCCTTCAACGAATTTATGAGAGTCTGTAATACAAACATATTGACATCTTTCTTGGTAGTCATATACCTTGTCATATTTCTTTGCCAAGTGGGGTAGGGCGGCGATCTCGGGACAGCCCTCTCCTCCTTCCTCTTCTCCTCCCCTCCTTGGGCATGGTAAATTGACCTGGTAAGGCCTTGCAGATAAGGAAGTGCTGATTCTGCTGTCAGTGGAATATGACAAGCAAAATAGTTCTCAGTAGTAATATTACACTGGGGATAATAAGTTATGATTTCTGTTAAATCAGCATTTATTGCTGGAAACGATAGCGCCCTACTGCTGCGTTCATCTCTCTCCGTGAACGATATAGCATAGTTATCTAAATCAGAGTGTGGCCTGTAGTCTATCTTCATTACTGCAGTTTGTTGATGAATGTTGTTCCATCATACAGTGCTGTTTCACGGAGTCTCTCCATTTATCACATGCTGAAACTTTGTATCATTGCTACATGTAGCACTGGTGATGTCCACGTCCTCCAGGCATGTTGTCTCGGCAGATTTCTGAAGGAGTGTATCGTAATAAATCCAGAGAGAATGAAATGTAGTTTTGTACATTGTCAGACATGACAATGGACTTATCTTTTTCTAACCTGAAGTCAGCCGAGTGCTCAACAAGTAAGCAAACATTGCTTTTAGCCAACTTATGGAAGGAGATGTATATGTGCCAAGAACGTTTGTATGTCAAGTTGCATGCACTGTGAGGTGCAATGCAGCAGACTCACGTGAAACGATTACTGAAATGTTGTTGTGATAAGAAACATCAACACCATATGGAGGTTTTTCCAACTCAAAGAGCAAACATCTTGGATGATTATCCCAAAATTTGATTGGAGTTTGTTGAGATTGGAATCATATAAGTATAAATCTAGATACCCCCACCGAGTATGGTACATTCCGTCCTGCGAAACTGATGTAAGAGGCTGTGGTATTACCTTCACAGCGCACCAAGGGAACTAGTAAGCACTCAAAATCAGCATATAGAACATGCAGCCAACTTTCCAGGTCGTGGGCATTCTTAAAGAACTTTTCAACCTCAGTGGGCATCTTCTCGTGTGCTCGTTCTTGGCTGTAGCAGACAATCATATGTGTTTCTGAATACACTTAGTAAAATACTTCAGGTATACGAGGCAAAATTTCATTTATGTTCATTTTTACTCAGATTGGTGGAAAATTGGTGCAACAGGTTCTCACCTTCAGAGAATAGCAGTAAATCTTAGGATGCTGATCAGCTAGTAGGAAAAGTAGCAGGGTCAAACTACTTTCTGCTGTACATCTCTGAGCTTGATTTTTTCCTCACCTGTGTCTGTACATGTAAACCAAATGCTTAGGGATCTATCTTTTGAATGTTCGTGGAACGTGGATTGTGCTGGGGAATGAGACGCCTTTGACGTTATAATGCTCAGAGATTATTTGTTTCATATATACCTAAATGATATGTATGTCTAGTGTAGTTTCAATCGCAAGCCGGTAGCGACCATATGAAGGAATGTTCATCCTTCTCATCTAGATTCTGGGCATTAAAGCATACCCTTTTAGCAGCGGTATTTACTTGGAGTGGAATGAAACTGGACCCTCTATTAGTTGGATGAGACATAAGTGAGTACATTCCAAATTTGAGTACATGCCTGGGTGTATAACTAGATCATCTTTCCTGATTTTGGAAAACAACTCAATGTGATCTTCTCAGTAAGGCTTACCACTCCACAGTCGACTCATACCATGATATCATGCGATCCTTCTCCCATATTTCGAAAATGTCTTTTTCTGAATCATTAATGTCTTTTTGGGGTGGGAGGGAGGGGATGTACATCAACTCACAGTTCAGACCTGCTTTGCTTCTCATGGCAGGACGCTGATACCATTGATGTTTTCAGGGAGCTCCCCCTCCAACATTGCTCAGAGTACAAGAAGGAAGGTTCCCAAATATCGATATCCTGCAAGAGTATTATTGAAGTTGGTTTGCCAGATTCTATCCCTAAAAGCGCCTGACGCTACAGAGTAGTCAAATGCATTACATGAGTACGTGCCTGGTGTTTATTAACAAGGCAGCCTGCGGGCTGCTAGTACTAGGCTAGAAACAGTAGCCAGACTGGGCTGGACAATTTGAAGGTGACCCATGTCAATGTCAAGTAGATGGGGACTCTCACGGAGGTAGAACAGCGATGACCACATTGGTGACATCTCTAGCAGTGGTGCTGCAGGCACTGATGCTGCTCATAATGATATGGTCTGCAGAGAAGTCTAGGTGCAATAAGCCTACCTCCGGATGCTGCTCACAAAGGCGGCAGGTATAGGTCGTCAAAGAATTCTAAAACCTACACACACACACACACACACACACACACACACACACACACACACACACACATCACAATAGCACACAAGTTTCGTTTTTTTATAAATACTTACAGAAAGCTCTGTCTTGTGGAACTTCATCTGAGGGGGCTTAATTGTAGGTGCTGTCGATGAAGGCAATAGAGGTAGTACAACATATTTGTTAAGCAGTCCTGAAACACTATGACAGCTTTTGAGTATCGAAAATTTATGCAAACTTTCAGGAAATAAAATATGAGACGTTTACCATTCTCACAAGCATTAAATATTTGTCCAGTTGACATCCATCTACCATTGTAATGGCATGTAGCTTGTTACTGTGTCTCGTTTCCTGGATCAGGCAACGATGCTTTTCAAATATACGAGGTGCTACAATAAAGTAATGAAACTAATGTGAAAAAAAATGTTGCTTACCGTTTTAGTCAGGTTTAGTGTTGTCTCCTTCAACGTAGCTCCCTTCTGATTGCACACACTTTTCCAGCACTTCTGTCAATAATTGTAACATTTCTGGAACTCATCCTCTGTAATATCCTCCAAGATCCTCATCACACCTTTTTCGACATTTTGTGTTGTTTGAAAATGGTGTCCCTGACCACTTTTTTGACTCTTGGAAATAGAAAAAAGGCGCATGGAGCGATGTCTGGTAAATAAGATGACGGTGGTAGTACTGAAATTTGTTTTGAGGTTAAAAATTGCTGTACTGACAGAGCAGTATGGGATGGCGCATTATCGTGAGGCCGAATTAAATTATCAGCAATTATGGCACGGACACGAAGTACTCTTTTACGAAGTCTTTCTAAAACTGTTTTGTAGTAATGTTGGTTAACTGTTTCTCCAGGAGGCACCCACTCTTTATGAACAATTCCCTTGGAATCAAAGACGCAAACAAGCATCCATTTCACTTTTGACTTTGACATGCGAGCTTTTTATAGTCTGGGTGACCCTTTGAGCACCATTGCGAACTTTGGCGATTTGTCTCTGGATCGTACTGAAAAAAACAACTTTCATCAGCAGTGATAACACGGCTCAACAATTTGGATTGATTTCCGTTTGCTCTAAGAGATCGACTGCCACATTTTTCCGTATTTCTCGCTGTTGTGGTGTGAAATTTTTGGGGACCATTTTTGCACAAACTTTTCTCATACCAAGATCTTCAGGTATTATTAGACGAACCGTTTCTCGATTGATGTTCACTTCTTCTGCAATCATTTTCACGGATAATCTTCAATCAGATCATACGAGCTCACGCACCCTGGCCAAATTGTCATCCGTCCGTGAGGTTGATGGTCGTCGACTGCGGTCTTCATCTTCAACATTCGCTCTGCCTTCACTAAACATCTTATGAAAATGAAAACCTTGAGCTTTTCACACAACCTCCTCTCCAAAAGCCTTCTGAAGATTACTGTAAGTTCTTGTTGCGTTTTGATCTAATTTGACGCAAAAAGAAATGGCATACCGTTGCGCAATATTATGCTGGTCCATTTCCGTGATGAGAGACGCAAACATGTGTTAACTTATTACAGCACAACTCATGACTGAGCAGTTGCATCGATATGCCACTTGAACTAGAAGCAGCTTATAGACCAAGGTCAAAGATATGGTGCCTACGCAAGCCTACAGGGTTGCCACATCTTGCAAAGAATATCAGACTCATTACTCTATTGTCGCACCTAGTATTTACATGGAACAACTCAGCATTCATATACAGCGTGATCCATATTAAAACAGTGAAGCGCCATTGATGATGTTGAGACAAATAAGTTAATATTAGAAACATGGGGTCGGAAATGTAGGAAAATACCCTAAAAGCAAATGACAAATGTTGAACGTGAGACATGAGCCTAAGAGTTCCTAGCTGCACATCTAGCAGTTGAGTTTCTCGATAGTATTCTCGTTGGCAGGGAGAAGCGCTACACACCGCTCTGGTGGGCTACTGCGTTTTAGCAAATGCAAATCCATTCATCATAGTCTTGTAATATCACTACCACAAGCTCTACCATTTCACATCGGATAATCCAAGGACGAAAACAGAGCACCCTAGCGGAGTGACGTGGAGCACAGCCCCTCACTGGCAAAGGATGGATCGCCAAAGCCCAACCAATACATTTGGGTCAAGATATGTCATCTGGTAACGTCACATGTCTGACATTTGTCATGCAATTCGAGTATTTCCCGACTTTCGTGGAATGATATATCTTATATTAAATTTGTACTTGCCTTTGCGTCATCTGAATGGTTTTAGGATTTTTTAAACGTTAAAAATAATAACCCAGAATGAATACAAAACCACACATATACACTATATGTCGACATAATCATTGATAGGCATCTGGGGTAGTGTGGCAAACATATTAATACATGGACTTATACTAGCACGTCATCCCCCTGACTCTATGAACGCCAAGATCATGAGCAATGATTCTGAAACAGTGAAAAAAAGTTTCTTAAGTAGGAAAAAATTCCAGGTGCTCACACACTTACAGAGTTACTTTACTTAACCAGTATATATTTCATTGGTCCCTCACTCATATCTGTTGAACTCATCGAAAAATTATCAACCAAACCTAAAAAGAACATAATAGTCATTGAGCGTTCAAAAAAAATTTTACACAAACAAATTACAGCTACATGGGCGCAAAATTCTCATCCTGAAATAACTGTTCATATAATGTGACATAGAGAAAGGGTGAAAGTGTACTCCTGTCATCAACCCCTCCTCGAAGTGCGAGCATTTACTTGCTCCATCACTGTCTGCTTAAACTTTTCATTCCATGAGTGAAATTAGACGCAGATCAAACTGGAATGGATAGGTACATATAGGCAGTGGGCATGAAGCACTAACATAAGATTGTATGAACATGCGTACTGACTGAAATGATTTCTACAGAAATCATCAAGTGGGCTGTCACTTTGAGCAAACGATGCATTCCCTGTGTAGTCTACGTCTGTGGAGATCCTTGTGGGATGCTTCTGGCAAATGCGTCAGATTTTTTTTCTGCACTCATGTCGTCCATTCTCTTACGCATTTCCGCAACTGTCAGCATAACGCTGAATGCTCATACTTACTCCCAGGCCGTTAAGTACACGTGTATAAACAATGCTGCCACATACTTTAGATATCGTGTGGAGTAAATTTCCGATCTGGTAAAAAAAAAATGATGTCAAGCATTTCCGCGATCACAGTATTCTACGACAGTGGAATATGGATTTTCTGAAAACCGTAACAGAAGAGAATATAAGCGTTTGAAATATGGTACTACACATGAATGATGAAAGCTGTTTGGGCCGATAAGGTATGGAATGGCGAGTTTCTGCTCAAAATCGGAGAGGAGAGGAATGTATGGAAACACTGACAAAAGAAAGGGCAGGGTGACAAAACATCAGGCAATTACTTCCACGGTGTTAAAGGGAGCTTTAGAGGTTAAACACTATACAGAAAGGCAGAGATTTGAATACATGCAGCATATAACTGAGGATGTAAGTGGCAAGGTGTTCTCTGAGATAAAAAGTTTCCACAAGAGAGGAATTCATCGCCGGCTGCGTTAAACGAGTCAGGAGATTGATGATAAAGAAATGTGGAATTGCTGAGCTGATTCTCACAGTACATGTTTCGTGGTGTTTATAATACGAAATACGTGCAGACAACTCGGGGAAGTCTCTTCTGGCTGTTGACAAAGGCTGCTGCATACTGAGATAAACAGCTTGGGTGAATCGATGATTGTGGAAAGTTTATTTATATTTATATTTGCCCCGAATCGGAGAATTCATACGAATGCAACATTCTTAAACACAAATTATCAAACTCACCGCAAAACCACTGTGTATCAGCAATGATATTTGCACTTTGAGGCATCTTTGTAAAAGACTACACATGTTGTATAATATCCCTCCATTGATGCAATACATTGTACAATGTCTGTTAGCAATAAGTAATTTACAAGACAATAATGATTCAGTAATGCGATCCTGTAGTGTCCGCAGGGAAGTCCTACAACCATTCAGATTCAATATATCCACAGTTCCAGTCTTCACAGTCTCGCATTTCTTTGAACAATCTATTCACTTCTGTGGGCGATAAATCCTTAAATGTCTGTGGACTGAGTGTGCTTGAGAAATCACCATCAGTCTCTTAGTAAGATGGGTAAAACCTTGTATACATCTCATGGACTAGTCAATACATATCTTTGTATCAGTCAAGCTCTAAATTATTGAATGGAAGAATCTGGCAGTTTAGGTACACTCTAACATTGATTAATTTAAATGTGTCATACATGCTCGAGTCTTTTTTCAGATTCCCTTTCCTGTCTGTTTGCAGTAGCAGAATAATAAATAGATGTGTTTGTGGCTTAATCATCCGTAGTTGGGGAGATGGTTCTGGAAATACTAGATACTGAAACATCTGCCTTGATCGTAGAGTTAATGGAACTTTATCTCCAGCATTTGGAACACATAAGCGACCAAATTCTCTTCATCTGATGGAGATTTATGTGGCACCAGTGTATCCAGCATAATTTTATATTCTCCAGTTCCTTCTCCTAGACTATACCAGTAATTATAAGCAACACTTCAGACTGAAATCAGCACCTGTTTAGAGTTCACGATATGCTTCTTACCCATAAAACACCCTACTAACATTCTGAGATTTAAACACATTAAAGTAGCCATTTGTCGATCGGTCGAAGAACCATCCCGAGTTTTGTAAGGCATTCGGGTCTGATGTTGATGTAGAAGTGTATGTTTTGGTAGCTGATGTGATCCTAACATTCCTAATGTTGTCGATTTCGAAGACACTAATTCCGTATCTTCGTATCCCATCACTATCTGTTTCTGAAGCAAAGTGTCATTCTGAGGACATTGTGAGTTATTTACACTTCACGCCCATGTGCCTCCTTCAGATGTAGATGTAGTATGATTTCCTCACTGTGAAAAGCGGCTAGATTCTGTCCTTAAGGTGTGAATTAGTCGTGATATTGCACTCAGAACGACTCGTACTGAGTGGCAGTATATCGAATTGCTTCTTCGATCCTTAATTTTTTTTCGTTATTATTCTCCAGCTCTTCACTTCACGAGAAATCTAGTTACAATCCAACTAAACCTTTCTGGATAAAGTCCACTGTCTCATCTGTTGTTTTTATCTCTGTTTTCAGTATGTTAACATTTACATACAACCCAAACCACTTTACAAATCTTTTTATGTATGCATTTAAATCGTCAATGTCCAAGGGCCAATAGGTGTTACCACAGTTTCAACACTTGCTGGATGCAGTTTGTTGTTTACCATGGTGACTTTAGCTATGCTATTATATATCTCCAGACCGATCAGTGCAATACTCCACTCCTCCTTTTTTTAAACTTATTGGATGAAAGTGGTACACTTTTAATGTAGATGAACATCTCTTTAAAATGTCAAATCTGTACCTCAACTGAAATGTTAAAGCGTATATTGCTTTTTTATGCTACAATCAGGAGAAACATTAAACACATGCGTACGTGAAGGCAGAGATATGAACTAAAGTGTTGGTAGCATCGCAAAATGTGGCTCCTGTGGATTAAGGACTGACACAGCTTTTTTGGAGACCTTACATAGCAGAAGGAATCGAAGTTCTAGATGGAATTTAGGAGTTTGTTATCATATCCCACTCAATGACTCCCATGTTCCCCCACAATATGTAAATTGACGATTCGATTTCCACATCGTCTTTGGCAATCTTTTCACATAAACAAACCACAAAATCTTGTGATTTTGAGTTTTCTGACAAGTTTAAGCAGATCTTTGTTTCTAAGTGTTCAATCTAGCAGAGTCACTAAACGATTAATTTTGTGAACCGTCCCAACTTTCTCCTGTGAGGTTTTAAATATACTTCTTTACTGGCAGAGATGGCGTTCGTAGCCTTCAAGTGTCTTTAAGCCTCGTATAGTTGCTTGTCTACATTTTCTCCATTCTTTAGTGCTTCAGTTATGACAGCAGCTGCTTCTGCTAATGAACCAATTGTTGACATCTTGATGAAGGCATTAATCAGGAAAGGAATTATTCTACCACATGTCATAGACATTTGCAAAGCCACATTCACTTTGGCATGTCTTTTTCTTCCTGCTTTCTGCCTCAAGTCACATTTTGCTCTAGTCACTGATGACTAGATGCAGTTATTTAAACATCCCATAGGTTATTTCTTCTTCAGTGTACGGTGAGCTGCATTCATAATTACCCCTAAATTTCTTCCCACACTCAGTTTAATCCTGGAAAATTTTACCATGGTAAACTACAAATGCATCAGTATATTGTCATACACCTCTCTCTTCAACGTATCTGATTGGCTTTAGTCAGCTAGGCGTCGATCTTCGTATGTGGAGTAAGGATTATTCCGCTCCTTTCATGCTTACTCTTGTGTACTAATTATCACCCCGAGCTAGACCCTTACGCAATGTGAATCCAGATCCATGGAAGTTGTATCCAGGGATGTGAAGCTAAATTGGTGAGGTGTTGATAATACCATATCAGCCTCTGCTGAGGTGTTTCCTAGCACTCAAGTTCCGCTGCTGCATGGTTTCACCATTGAGTGCTCTATTATAGAGATAACTGTGTGTGAACCCAACCTTTGTACTTATATGGGAAGTTCAGCCATTTCACTAATGTCGTTCTATCTTGATGTCTTATGACATGAGGAACATTTGCAGTTGAGAAATTTTGTGTAATTCTTCTGCATAGAAACGTTTGAAAATTTCGTCACTATCTCTTTCCTTTAAGATGAAAGTTCTTGGGTTTGTGTGCTGCACTTTGGAAATTGTAAATATATCAGCTGTACAATTCAGCAGTAAGGCTTTTCATACACAGTTTTGTATTTCGAAATATGCACCAAGTCACCAACTTTGAACTTCTGTTTGTATGGGTGAGCTGTTTTAATAAGATTTTACCCTGTTTTTAGAACCCCATTATTAAAGCTATCAATAGGTCCCGTCTCAATTATGTGATGAGTAGTCCAATTACATTCATTAGTAATATGTAGTAGAGCATACAGGCCTTTGTATGATATCCAATGATTAAATTGTATACTCATAAGGTTTTTGATTATCCTGCTCAACCGTTCCACAGTACTAGTCTTCTAATGGCAGAACACTGAGTTGTAGTTTATATTACGTTGTTCCAGTACCACTTAAAAAGGCCTGTTACAAAATTCGCCAACTTGGGGGGTTTGAACGTTGTCAGGAGGCCAATTCACTCCAGTCTGCAGCAACTGTTAAGACACTAGTCTACTTCCATGTGTATCTGTAAGGTCACAGACAGAGATGTGAATTGGGAATATATATTTATGACCATTAAAGTGCACCTGAAACCTTTATTTATTCATGAATATTCTCACATATCTATGAGATGAGCCAGCCCTAAATAATACAATGCTCGTATTATGACATGTCTGCATGGGAATATTTTGTATGCTGGACTGTGAAACTCATTAACCACTGTCTCCACAGTTTCTTGATGATATGACTTTCTTGAAGCTGTGAAGTGACTGGAATGATATATTTCATGTGACCTGAGCTTCCTGCAGCAGCTGATGCTGTGAGTAACCATAACTATTGTATTATTTTATTTGGGTTATTGTAATTTATGTACAACTGATATTCACTGTTCAGTATTTCATCTGAAATTCAGTGTCTTTGCTTACGCTATGTGTAGCTCCTAATGTGGATTTCATTATATTCTGCTATTTCTTAGTGCTGGAGCCTTTCACTTATCCTTTTGAAGTTTTGAATTTCCTCTGTGTGTAAGTATGTGCAATAGTCCACCATACACGTTTATGTCTGTTGAGAGATATTATTCGACATTTGTAGTTCTTTCAAATACCTATTCCCACATTCTATTGCATTCTCTGTTATATTTACGAGTATATTATGATAACATAGATGGTTTCTTCCTGTTGACCCTTTGTGTTCAGTCTAACTCAACATTACTCTGATGGTTAATGAAATGGGTAATAACTCATATCACTTCTCCTTCTTTCTCTTCGTTTGCATCTTCTCTGCATCCATCCATCATAGGAGAGAGCCTTCTTAGGCCTTCAGTTACCGGTCTATATTGTTCCCAAGGGAGACTAAACTCACTGCAACAGCCGTAATTATAAAAATTGTAATTTCTGTGGAACAGATTTCATTTCTCCCATAAATTTATACTTCGTCATTGACATGCTGTTGCATACAAAGATAATTTTGTACCAAACACTCAGCATATATATATATATATATATATATATATATATATATATATATATATATATATTCTGAGACTGCTGGTGGTGATAGGATGCTACTTTTGTATCTAATCCAGTGATAAAAATGTGCATCCTCTAGTACTGTATTGATTTCTTCAATTCTGTCATTCAACAGTTCCCATTTTCTTGCTGCTGCCACATTAAGACTTTCTGATTCCACTACTTTTGGGTTGATCGTCTCAGCTTTTCTGTTCAGTTATAGACACAAATAATTCGCTCCCTTGAAAGGGATGTGTCACACACACGGAAATATCTGCGCAGCCTACACTATACTGATGCAGATACGTATTAGTTATGTGCCTTTTAAGCAGAAATTCATGGAATTATCGTTTATGTCGATCATCGTTGGGCTTCCTGGCTTTATATATAACCAGGAAGCCACACCGTGTGAATCTAGTAGTCCCCACATATGATATCTTGGGTTGTTGGGTGTTCTGCCGGATATCAGCATCGAACTTGCACGATATTTCGGTCACGTAGCTCGTGACCTTCATCAGGTGCGACCTCAGACTGCTCCTCGAGTGGACCTGGTCCAGTATTAATGCCTATGGCCTTCCCCCTCCACCAACGGCTGCAGGCGCTTCCTCTGTGGTCCGCGCACATTCCTTGCGACCTGCTGGGGCGTTGCTGCTCCAGTTTTCCTTCCGCTGCGGTTCTAGGTGTTCCCTCTGTGGTTCGCGCCCACCAACCCGCTCCTGGGGGTTTCATCTATGGTCTGGGATACCAAGCGTTCCCCCTGCGGTCCGCGCCCGCTCACTACGACCTGTTGGAGCGTTGCCGCTCCGTTTTTCGTCCACTGCGGCTCTGGATGTTCTCTCTGCGGTCCGCGCCCACCAGTCCCACTTCTGGGTGTTCCATCTTCGGTCTGGTGCGCCTGGCAGTCCGTCAGGGGCTCGTTTTCCATCTCTATGTCTCTGGTTCTTCTGTTTGTGTAGTGTTGCAGCTGGCCCCATTGCTCCTTTAACAATTCCAGAGCCGGATCCCAGGCTCTGCTTAGCTGGTACCCTGTGTCACGGTTCATACGATCGTCAGCCATTTTAATTTCCATCGATTCTCTTATAACACTGTCCCAAAATCTGGGTGTTTGTGCTAGAATCTTGGTATCCTCATACTTCATGGCATGATCTAGCTCTAGACAGTGTTCATAAATGGCTGACTTAGTCACCTGTCTTAATCTAGTGTGCCTCTGATGTTCTTTGCACCTGATCTCCACAGTTCTTGTCATCTGGCCAATGTAGGACATGCCACATTGACAAGGTTTGTAACGCCAGAAATGCATATCCTCCTATTTCCATCTATTGCACTGCAATTTTTTTCCTTATTTTGTTACCTGAAGATATAAGATTTCTGTGACTTTGTATATTGTAATTGTTTTACTATTTGTATATATATATATATATATATATATATATATATATATATATATATATATGCATTTATGCCGATGTATAATTGGTTTGTTTTGTGAATATTATTTGTATTTATACGCTGGGTCTGGCCTAGGGAAAACTATACTATCGAACGAATACATCGATAGGTCGTGTGGAGAACGAAAGTGTTGAGGATCTTTGGTAGTGTTAACTCTGTCACGTGGAGCGCGAGCAGAAAGAGTCTGGCTGGAGTAGTGCAGTGGAGCAGGTGTGTTGCGTGATGCTCCCGCGAGTTGCCGCGCGTTCGGGGTTGGACAGCATGTAATTGCGCTCGACTGGCTATCACAGTTTCTAGCACGGTGTCGCGGACGGGAAGCATTAGCTGGCACACATCAAGAGCCCGTTTCGCCTGGTGACCGTGTCGAGAAGAAGGCGCGCCCACATCCAGCTTCTGCAACAGCGACGGCCGACAATTAGTGACTGTCGCCACCTCCTCAGTCGACGGCTTCAAACCTTCAATCAACCATCAAGGAAGACTAAAAGCACGTAAAGTTTCAGAACTGTATGGCAGACCTCAGCTTTTAAAATTGTTGCATCACAAAATTACAGCAACTTAGCATGAACGTTTGTTGCTCATTGTCCCAATTGCATTACCAAGCAGGGTCCCTTCCTTTTCCGAAATGAACCCGAGTGTCGAAATTCAAACGCCAGCATTAAAATAATATAATTCGATTTCACTGCTTTAATTTCAAAGTTCAGTTAAAGTATTCATAGCTGGCTACAATATTTAGATTACACGAGCACAAATTAAGAGTGCGAGTTTTGTTAGCATATTTTAGCTTACCTGTGACTGCAGCTCAGCTTGGTACGTACTAAATTTTACTATTGTTAATTGTTCAGAATAATTTAATGCAAGTTCGAAGTTAAATCTCTTATTTCTAAATTGCGTAGATTCAAGTAGCTTTTGAAATGATTGTTGAGGTAGCCCAAGACTAACTGTATTTTACTGAATTTCGATATGCTTCAGAAACAAAGTTCACTATTAATCTCAGTCACTAAATTAACTTTAAATTTTCCGGTTTTATTAATTCTTTTTCTAAATGAAGTAAGAGTATAGCGAAGTTTATTACTTCTGACAAACTATCAGTTTTCACACTACATGTACCAACCTTCAGTTGCCACGCTTCTAGTGCTAATTATATGTGTAATAACCTTTTTTTTCAGTTACTATAGCAATTGTCCTTAGGACTGGCGACCATAATTTCCCCCAAATCTCAAATATCTAATTACCGCTAGTTAATTATTGATGTAACAGCCGCACATTTACTTTATTTATTAACTTTACCCCTTTTCAAAATTAATTTCCACCAGTTTCATTTGCATTTTTCCCATCATTTAGATGTAACCCCTTCCTCCCTCTTTACCGACAGATTAACTTCGGTGACGATTGCTTTTTCCCAAATTTCCATTAGGTACACGTGGTTGAATTTTTCACTGTCATTAAGTTCGATAAATGAGGGGGCAGTTACAGGTCTATTGTAAATCCCTGATTTTAGTAACCCCAGGTCGTCTTTGACACTCCACAGCAGTCTCCCGATCTTGTTGGGCGGACAGAAAACACACTTGATATTGTGTTTACGGAGGATCCTACTGATTCTGGCAGAAATAGAGCCAGCATAGGGCAGATATGCCACCTTCTTTGCTTCATCTTGGTCTTCTTCAGGAACCTGTGGTATAGTGGCTAGTTGGAGTGCCCTCTCAATTTGTCTGTCCCTGTATCCATTCTTGGAGAAAACTGTTTTAAAACGTTCTATCTCTATAGGTAGATTCTCTTGGTCTGACAGGGCACGTGCTCTGTGGACCAAAGTCTTCAGAACCCCATTCTTCTGTGCAGAGTGGTGACAGCTGCTGGCCTGCAGATATAAATCAGTTTGTGTTGGGTTTCGGTACACACTGTGGCCAATTGATCCATCTGCTTTGCTCTGGAGTAGCTCTTCCAGAAATGGCAGCTGGCCATTCTTCTCCAGTTCCATGGTGAACTTGATATTAGGGTGGCATGAGATAAGATGTACAAGAAACTCATTGAGCGTGACCATCCCATGTGGCCAGATCACGAAGGTGTCATCCACATACCTAAAGAAGCATGTGGGTTCAAATGTGGCTGTCTCCAATGTGCTCTCCTCAAAACCCTCTATAAACATGTTGGCAACCACAGATGAAGCAAAGAAGGTGGCATATCCGCCCTATGCTGGCTCTATTTCTGTCAGAATCAGTAGGATCCTCCGTAAACACAATATCAAGTGTGTTTTCTGTCCATCCAATAAGATCAGGTGACTGCTGGGGAGTGTCAAAGACGACCTGGGGTTACGAAAACCAGGGATTTACAATATACCTTGTCAATGTGGCATGTCCTACATTGGCCAGACGACAAGAACTGTGGAGATCAGGTGCAAAGAACATCAGAGGCACACTAGATTACGACAGGTGATTAAGTCAGCCATTGCCGAACACCGTCTAGAACTAGATCATGCCATGAAGTATGAGGATACCAAGATTCTAGCACAAACACCCAGATTTTGGGACAGTGTTATAAGAGAATCGATAGAAATTAAAATGGCTGACGATCGTATGAACCGTGACACAAGGTACCAGCTAAGCAGAGCCTGGGATCCGGCTCTGGAATTGTTAAAGGAGCAACAGGGCCAGCTGCAACATTACGCAAACTGAAGAACCAGAGACATGGAGATGGAAAACGAGCCCCTGACGGACTGCTAGGCGCACCAGACCGAAGATGGAACACCCAGAAGTGGGACTGGTGGGCCGCAGACCGCAGAGGGAACATCCAGAGCCGCAGCGAACGAAAAACGGAGCGGCAACGCTCCAACACGTCGTGGTGTGCGGGTGCGGACCGGAGGGGGAACGCTTGGTACCCCAGACCGTAGATGAAACCCCCAGGAGCGGGTTTGGTGGGCGCGGACTGCAGAGGGAACACCTAGAACCGCAGCGGACGGAAAACGGAGCAACAACGCTCCAGCAGGTCGCAGGGAATGGGCGCGGACCACAGAGGAAGCGCCTGCAGCCGTTGGTGGAGGGGGAAGGACATAGGCATAAATACTGGACCAGGTCCACTCGAGGAGCAGTCGCAGGCCGCACCTGATGAAGGTCACGAGCTACGTGACCGAAATATCATGCAAGTACGTCGCTGATATCCGGCAAAACACCTGACAACCCAAGATGTCATTAGATCGCTGGGAAAGCCTGAAGAGTTACAATCCCCACATATGTCAACGAAGTAACTGAATGTCACTTTTCTTCCTATATGCTCTTGGCAAATATGATTCAAATTTATATTATCCTGTATGAAAGCTGTAAGGAGGTTTACCTTACCACATCTCAACTGCTTTGGAGTCCTGGAGTATGTGTGGTTCAAGAGACTTTAGCTCTCATGGGATTGCCAAAATAAAATATTTTCATATTGCATCCTGGTTTTCCAGTTTAATGTCATCACATATGAATACACTGCTTTGTTTTGTTTCCTCAGATGAAGAAATATCACTGTCTCTGCTGAATGTGTGTTGGGTTACTCCATCAATGATATGCAAAATTTACTGTACTTCGAATAGGATTTCTGAAATCACGTGCACATCCTCAAAGAAAATTCCCTCAGAATGTGTTAATTGTGACAGAATAAGATCGTTCTTTCCACTGTCAGATGTTGCAAAAATTCAAATTATGCATATTGCCAGGATGTAGCAAGCCATTCATCTTCATTCATCTTCTTCTCCAGGTTTCCAGTATCAGTGGAGGCCAAGTCACTAACTACAAACCTTTGTGCGGTGGTGCTTTGTCAATTCAGACATGGTAGAAACTTTCATTTACATTACGATGCGAGGGATTTCCACAGAAATATATAAAACACGTATAGCTCTTAAAATTTTTCAATTCTTAAAGAAGAGATTGAAAAACCAGCCAACCAGTGGAAAAACGATGGTTTATTAGCCCTTGACCTAGGTTTCGATATTTCTAAAGATATCTTTTTCAGAAGGTTTGGGCCTGGTAACATCATTACATCACATGATGTATTTGAAGAAGATATTTTTAGAAATATCGAAACCTGGGTCAAGGGCTAATAAACCTTTGTTTTGCAACTGGTTGACTGACTTTTTAACCTCTTCAGATTTACACAGTTGCTGTTCACAACCATGTTTCAGATTCTTTAATTTTTAAACCAATATTCCTGGAATTATAAACAAACTTAAGTAAGACTGTAGGACTGTGCCCACATCTAGGAAATTTGAGTCTTACATTGAAACTTCCATCGATGCATGGCGTGATGCGTAGAGTTTAGTTATGGTTTCTACCAGTGGGTGGAGAGTTTGGCGAACTCACTCCAGCAGAGTACTTGAAAATGTCTCATACAATCAGTGGACATATTGAAAGGGTACAGTACCGCCCGCCATTGAAAATAGGTACAAAATACTTCATTATTTTTGTCAGAACAACACTTTTTTTGTAAAATAACTCAATTTCAATTAATACAGCGAAGCCGGATACCAGTGTGGGAAAGAATTACAATTTATTTATTTAATTGATCACATGTGCACTCCCACAAAATAAATCCCTACATCCAGTTTGGTGAGATCTGTGAAATGAATGAATGTATGGTCGTCTGCTAACCACAGATAGTGAATGTGAATATATGATCATCTTTGAGACGATCCTTTGGCCACCTTTGGTGGGACCAAAGAGATGAAATTTACCTGAGCTTTGAGCACCTGAAATGTGGCTGACCAATACGGTAGCAAGGTGCTCCCCCACTTCAGCAGACGTGCGAGAGGACCTCGAGAACGGCCATGTTTCAGCACTCTGCCACTGGATCTTGTGCTGTTAAGACCTGTTTTAGTTGTGTTCCGTAATGACAAAAGAGTGGAGACATGGTATGCATGTGGAATATTTAAGAGTAGTTTGAAGTAATAATTTCTCTATTTCAGGAACTTTTGTGGGGAGAATTAAATATCAGGCAGGTAATTCTAATGGGATTGTAGTAATCTTCAGAAGAGACCAATGGTCACAATGAAACCAAGTGTAGCAATGAGTTGAAATACTTCCATGTGCTTAAGTTAAGCGGAATTACTAGCGTGTGTACAATAAGTTGAAATATTTAAGAAATAGCGTGTGTACCATAAGTTGAAATATTTAAGAAATGGAGTGTGCAGGACTTGAAATTAGAGATGAGTACTTCCACGTGGTGAGTACTGTGTGAGTCTCAATCTGTGTGTGAGACAAAGGATAAAGAGAAGTACTCGTCCATGGTATCAGTTGAGGACTCGCGTGTGAGATGAATATGTTCTTAATATTACTTTGTGTGATATGATTCCGTGCGACGCTAGATTCAAACTCTGAGAGAGAAGCAAGGTGAGTCGGCCATCTATCGAGCAACGCCACTTGGCTTGCATTGCACAGGAAAACGTGCAAATATCTCCAGAGTTCATAGTAGGAAAGTAGAATTACAAAGTGCGGCAGTGTCGTGTGAAACTCGGATAAATGCTAATTGAAGTGGGAAAGCTGAAAGTGATAACGTTGTGACTATACAGTGTTTTGTATTCCACGTCGTAGTGTGGTGTATGTCATGTAATTTGGGTATGTGTGGTTTGCATGGGAGAGTAGCAAGGTAGTTTCAAAGGTTTAGTGGGTTATGCTTGTTCCTTCTGCACTGCTCGGTGTGGAGGATAGTTTCGTGATGATGATTGTGAGAGTCGAAGTGTGAGAAATAATAAAAAATCCACCATCCTATCCAGAAGGTGTACTGTAGCGTTAAATAATTACGAGACCATAAGATAGAGATTCACCAATGTAAAGCCATGCCCACTGGGCGGAATTTCTCATGTGTTATTGTTGTAGGTTATAGAATTTGTGTGTTTAGGTTATAGAATTTATCAGAATAAATAAGATAGTGGAAAGAAAAAGATTGGTGGACTTTTCCTTCGAATTGTATGTTGTCATGATGTCCCGAATTTATAATGTGGGCGCCATTCATATTCAGTGCGGTGGCCACGTGTTGATAAAAGCCGTTAAATAAAAGACAAAAAGAAAATGTGGTATTGCCAGTGCGTAGTGAACAGTCAGAGTTCTGTAAATTACTGATAGTCAAATGCGTGTTTCCGTTGCGTATTATTCATACAGGAGGATAATTTGTAACTAAATTGTGAGTACGAGAGTTCATGTTACTCGATAAATAAGAATGAATCCACTCGCTTGGCAGACCACTCATCTTGCAGGCCTCACTGCTTGATCCCACAGTATGAGCAAGGCACGTGGGTGCCTCTCACAATTTCGACCCTGCCAGGATATTTTGCTGTTAGGGTTTGCTGTTAAGATTTTTTTATTTTTGATGGAATGTATTGTGATAGCGCTAAGAAGTAAAATTTTTTCTGTTTGCAATTTCTTTCTGGATTGTTGAGGTTCTTTTATTTTTTTATGTAATTAATTGCTATATCGTCCAAGGCTGGAAGATCGTTGTATAATTTATTTTGCGTAATGTCCGTAGTAACTAGGTCGCAGTCGAAAAGTGTAGTCACCATGGAGAATAGCGATTCTGGGGTGAACGTAGCAGTGCAGCAGGAAGGAGGTGTCGACAATGGGCTAATGAGCGGGAACGGTAAACACTCGGCAGGGGCTGAATTGTTCTGTGGACCGCTGCTAGCTGATCCTTTGAGCAGCGGGCTTTGTTCACAATCCGGGGCTTTTCCCGACGACGCGTGCGAGCCGGGACTAGGTCAGGTATGCAGTGAAAGTGCAGCTAGCCTTAGCAAAGCTACGGTTCCTCAGGTGAACGAGGTGAGCGCACCGAAAGTAGCAAATGATAGTGTGCTACTGCAGTTTTTACAGAGGATGGATAGAGATAATTAGGAAAGATTAGAAGCGATGAGTAGAGATAATAAGGAGAGAGATGGGGAGAATAAGGAAAGATTTGAAGCAACTAAGGGAAGATTGGAAGCAAATAAGGAAAGACTGGAGGCAATGGATAAGGGAAATAAAGAGGCAATGAGGAAGCTACACACAGTTATCGATGAGCGTCTGTCAGCAGTTAATAATCGGTTAGAAGAGGGGGAGAAGAATCTGGGTGCGTTGAAGCAAGTATGTGACGCCGTGAAAGAAAAAGCCAATAATTTGGAGGTACGAATATTTGCAATAAAGAGTGATACTACTGAACGTAGGGACGTGTTGCCGGACGAGCGAATCAAAGAGGTAGTGGTCAGAATGAATGCGATTAGTGCAGATGTAGAGAAGCTTAGTATGAGAGGCGATACAGGCTCTGACAGCACGCAGCGAGAGGTTTATGCCATCCAGGGGGAGATATAATCACTATTACGACTTAAAGAGGCGCAATTAGAAATAAGTAAGAAACATAGGGAAGAACTAGCACAGTTGCAATTAGCGTGCAGTAGCGAAGGTGACACACCACCGGGTAGATTGCAGAGGGAGAGTGAGATAAATTCAAAAAACCAAAATAGGCAGAAAGCGGAAGACGAACTCAGAGAGTTAGTAGAACGGTTGTGTCGGATAAAACAGGTGGCAAACCCAACTGGGTATAGTCCAAGGTTGGAAAACATAAATGCGGAAGAAGAATGTAGGAGGAACTTCGTGTTGGAACAAACGTACACTTCTTTTCCAGATCCTGATAATTACCAACATCCATGCCTGTGGCTGTCTCAATTTCAAGATTCATTACCTTCATCGTGGGGACCGCTCCTCAAAATCAAGTTTGTGTGTAACCATTTGAGGGACGAGGCTAGAGCGAAAACGCAGGAAGTTATTAAAGACTGTAGTAGCTGCGAGATATTTTGTGACAAGTTTTTAAATGAATTCTGGTCGAAAAGTAAGCAGGATCAGGTTAAGCAAAGCATACTGATGATGCCAAATTGTAACGAAGGTGGTATAAGAGATCCAGTGTCGTGCTATCAGGAAATCCTGAGACGAAGTAGGTATCTGGATGTGACATACATGTGCACCTGGGGAGCTCATTAGGATCTGTATAGCGAAGTTGCCAGTGAAATTGCGCAGAGATATAGCGATAGCAGGCAGAGGCGTAGACGATTCTGCATCATTTCAGCACTTGTTACAAGGATTGGGTAATGAGAGCAATATCGTGAATGGAGACACGAGTCATAGGTCAGATAGTGTCGAGGATAGGAACGGCAGAAGCTATCAGAATGACAGGAGAGCATGGAATCCTGGCATTTCATTCCTGTCATAGTGGATTGAAGGATAGGAGAAACTAATCCAACATATCAGCCCTTAGCATCCTGCCTTAAAACACATGCCGCTGGCACTGAAAATTGTCTATGTAGCAGACATACTCTACTGATATGTAGGAATGCAAATACCATACTTCTGAGCTGAGAATAAAACACCAGGAATGGAATCTGTTAGGCTGGTCTCTCAGAGCAACATTTGCAAATTTTTATTTCGAACACTAAAGTAAAAGGACTGTTTCTCCAAAACAAACCAGTTGCTAGAAAAATGTTATGTAATAATGCCAATGAGTCCAGTATAATTAGTGCGACTTGACTATTGCAGATACTTAACACGTAATGTAATCGAAGCTTTTAAACTAGATGCCATCTGATCTATAGTATGTCATAGTCGTGGTGACAGTTATAATGAGGTGCTGTGTATGGTTGTTCTGAATCTGGTGTTAGTGAAAGAGGCCACTAGCACCAAAGTTTCTAACACTTGGGCTGTCCCATCTCTCCCAGCTTGTATATTCTCTGCACACATTTAATTTTCATGTAAGCTTAGATTCCTAACTAGCAAATTCTTTACTGTGTATAGTGGACCATTCAGAGTGAGGCGGATTGTCCATGAAAATGCTGTACTGATTGAGACGATCAAGGGAAAACAATCTCGTGGGCTTCATCACATTTCTAACATCAAATTATGGAAAAGTGAAGGATAGATCGAAAGTAGGCAAGTTATGGTAGATAGTCAGTTTATTTATTCATGGTGTGTAACGTTGTGCAGGGTTAAATCGCACATAAGAATTTTCATGCGGAATGTCATGAAGTATGACGGAATAGACTGGTCGAATGAGGCATGAATAGGAGTCGACAGAGTGGTATTATACGCATTTTTTTTTTTCTTTTGTAATATGAATAAGGATCAAGCAGAAACGACGTGATGATTAATTAGAGGATAAAGATGGTAGATAGAGAAGCGGCGTGATAAATAGTAGTGGATAAAGGTGATATTTAAGGAGAGAAGCGACGTGAAGCATTGTGATTAATAAAGAGAGATTCGACGTGATGAAACAGTGGCAAATAAAGGTGCGTAGAACTAATAATGTGGAGATGTCTTAGAGGTATGTTATAGAGAGGCCTGTGCATGCTGCAATCGAGATTGATGCGAATGGCGAAGGAAGACCAGGAAATGATGGAGTAATCGACGGACTGAGAGCCCAAATACGAATGAAGAGATGAGGACAACTGCACAACGTGAAGGGACATAAAGGGAGTATGAGATCCAGATGGTGAACGTTGTGGAATACCGACGTAAGATGTAATATAAGTGTAAATCTAATTCTTACCATAACATTCGCTATACGAAAAAAATAATTTTTGTTGTTGTTGTTGTTGAAGCCTGGTACCAGTATAACTAATCAAAACGGTACCAAGAATGTGTACAGTTATTTTGCAGGATGAATAATTTGTGTATTTTTTGTTCTTAGATGAAATGTCGCAATTCTAAGTTGATATTTAGCAGGATGAATAATCGGTAAAGTGAATGCAGAGGTAAGCCGATGGAGAGAGGTGCCAGAGTGAGAGGACGAATCCGGAGACTGCAAAGCTATCTCCGAAACAGCTTCATGTGTTATGTGGTTGAGTATAAGGGAGCAAAGGTATGGTATGTTGTCGTGAGTGTGGTGGTGTTAAGGTTAGCTGACTTCTAGACCTATTCTGTTAGTGTATTAATGGTTGAATGAGAAGGAAAATGTGATGTCTGGTGAGTGAGAGTCGTAGCATAGTGTGATCAATGCGCACACTCCTGTAAAGGGGATGCTACCGATCCTTAACTAAAATATTACTGTGTTTTATTGTTTGATTTGGATGAACCTCGATGGCAGGTCAGGATCTGGCATCATGTGGATGGTACATACATGTCCTAGAAATGTTGTTATATATAATAAAAAGGTAAAATATATAAAGAGATACTAATTTCAGTCTGTCACAAGCACAAAGGTGCAGTGTATATTGTGGATTTAGAGTCATCAGTTTCTAAAATGCTTATTGTGTTAGGATGTTAAAGTAGTTTACTATTTAATAACATGTGGTAGGTAATTGTGAGCTGTGTAGATTATTTCTTATTTTTTTGTTAGAACACTTTCAAGGGGTATTAATTTCAGTCTGTCACAAGCACAAAGGTTCACTGTATATTGTAGTTTTAGAATCAACAGTTTCTAATATTTTCACTGTGATAGGATGTTAAAGTAGTCTACTGTTTGATATTGTAATTATGAGCTGTATAGATTGTGTCTTATTCCTTTTTCTTTAACACTTTCACATTTTGTATGAGGGACAACAGGTACAATCAATAGCACAAGTGTGGATTGTACACTCCTGGAAATTGAAATAAGAACACCGTGAATTCATTGTCCCAGGAAGGGGAAACTTTATTGACACATTCCTGGGGTCAGATACATCACATGATCACAATGACAGAACCACAGGCACATAGACACAGGCAACAGAGCATGCACAATGTCGGCACTAGTACAGTGTATATCCACCTTTCGCAGCAATGCAGGCTGCTATTCTCCCATGGAGACGATCGTAGAGATGCTGGATGTAGTCCTGTGGAACGGCTTGCCATGCCATTTCCATCTGGCGCCTCAGTTGGACCAGCGTTCGTGCTGGACGTGCAGACCGCGTGAGACGACGCTTCATCCAATCCCAAACATGCTCAATGGGGGACAGATCCGGAGATCTTGCTGGCCAGGGTAGTTGACTTACACCTTCTAGAGCACGTTGGGTGGCACGGGATACATGCGGACGTGCATTGTCCTGTTGGAACAGCAAGTTCCCTTGCCGGTCTAGGAATGGTAGAATGATGGGTTCGATGACGGTTTGGATGTACCGTGCACTATTCAGTGTCCCATCGACGATCACCAGTGGTGTACGGCCAGTGTAGGAGATCGCTCCCCACTCCAAGATGCCGGGTGTTGGCCCTGTGTGCCTCGGTCGTATGCAGTCCTGATTGTGGCGCTCACCTGCACGGCGCCAAACACGCATACGACCATCATTGGCACCAAGGCAGAAGCGACTCTCATCGCTGAAGACGACACGTCTCCATTCGTCCCTCCATTCACGCCTGTCGCGACACCACTGGAGGCGGGCTGCACGATGTTGGGGCGTGAGCGGAAGACGGCCTAACGGTGTGCGGGACCGTAGCCCAGCTTCATGGAGACGGTTGCGAATGGTCCTCGCCGATACCCCAGGAGCAACAGTGTCCCTAATTTGCTGGGAAGTGGCGGTGCGGTCCCCTACGGCACTGCGTAGGATCCTACGGTCTTGGCGTGCATCCGTGCGTCGCTGCGGTCCGGTCCCAGGTCGACGGGCACGTGCACCTTCCGCCGACCACTGGCGACAACATCGATGTACTGTGGAGACCTCACGCCCCACGTGTTGAGCAATTCGGCGGTACGTCCACCCGGCCTCCCGCATGCCCACTATACGCCCTCGCTCAAAGTCCGTCAACTGCACATACGGTTCACGTCCACGCTGTCGCGGCATGCTACCAGTGTTAAAGACTGCGATGGAGCTCCGTATGCCACGGCAAACTGGCTGACACTGACGGCGGCGGCGCACAAATGCTGCGCAGCTAGCGCCATTCGACGGCCAACACCGCGGTTCCTGGTGTGTCCGCTGTGCCGTGCGTGTGATCATTGCTTGTACAGCCCTCTCGCAGTGTCCGGAGCAAGTATGGTGGGTCTGACACACCGGTGTCAATGTGTTCTTTTTTCCATTTCCAGGAGTGTATATAGAAAAGGCATAAATGTCGATGTATGTGTAGAAAACTAGGGTGTATGATTTTATGTTTTTTAGAACAAAGATTCTTTTATTACCAATGTATCTAATAGATCATACATGTAATCAATGAGTATTTAAATACTGTAAGAATATTCTTTTGTCTGTAATGTTTCGAGATGCACCCAAGGGTCTGATTGAATGGGTGTCGTAGCGCTGAGGTGCTACGCGGAACGCGCCCTACTGCATAAAAAATGAAGGAGGCCAAGCCGACTTCGCCATGGGAG
The DNA here is from genome assembly GCF_021461395.2 of Schistocerca americana. Classification (NCBI taxonomy): domain Eukaryota; kingdom Metazoa; phylum Arthropoda; class Insecta; order Orthoptera; family Acrididae; genus Schistocerca; species Schistocerca americana. The sequence continues at coordinate 712,812,643 of NC_060121.1, read as the reverse complement.
AGGCGACACAGCCGCGGCGCTCCCCACTCCACTGTCGGTCGGGGTACACTCCACGCGCCTGCTACAGCAGGTCAACGGCCTGGGGCGACAGGCACGTACCACTGGCCATTCATAAGTTCCGCCACCCTTACGACTGGGGAAAGTATCCCGCGGAGGCTACAGCGGGTGGCTTCTTCTGCTCAACGGCGGAGCGACGGCAGAATGAACGATGCAGGGCAGAGTCCGGCAGGCATTTGTTACCAGCAACTATTAACTAGTACTGGACTGTGGAGCTGTGAAACAAGATGACAGCTCGTTACGTCTCCATCAGGTGGAAAGTGAAGGACTGGTGTTTCCACGTTGTGAGTGGTGGAAAAGATTTTGTCTTTAGCAGGCAGGACGATCGTTTTGTTTTGTCTTGACCACTGAACGGTGGGATCCATAAACTTTTGGCAGTGACTTGTTAAGTGTGGTTTGTGAATTGCATGTGTGGCGCTTGGTATTCTTGAAGAGGACAGTTGTCGTTTGCTGACTAATTATTGTATGAACGCAAGAAACTAGAGTGGGACATTGACATTTGCGTCTGTAGTAGGAGACATTTCTTGAATTGGTGTGGGAACAAGTGCTGTTTGTTGGAACTTACGACTTTTAATTACACCATGAACTGAAAGGACAGAACCGTGGGTAATAGTAGTTGTAGGGCCATTTCTGGACGACCAAATTCGTGTGGATGGTACGCTGAGAGTGACTATGACATTTGTGTTTAATGTGAGATACAGTTTACTGTTCAGTGCGTGTTCAAAATGCCGATTTGAGTGACTTAAAGACTTTCGTCTGGGTAACCATGGGAGAGCTTTGACACCGAGACAGTGTTTCTAGGGAACCTGTCAGCAACTTTTTAGACACTAAGAAAATGTATTCGTACTTGTATTTGTACTTGTAATTGTGTAAATTTTTTTATATGTTTCATTCCTGAAGGGACAGCAAATGTAATTGTATTTCATTAACATTTGTGTTTAGAATAGTTAGTGATTTTTTTGTTTGTTTGTTCTGGGCTACCAGTTCACGTAGCATGTTTATTAGAAAATTTGGTACAATGATGCTTTAATTATTAGCCAGTGGTGTAATACTAACGTAGCGGCTCTTGTTGCATAGGTCAGTAAGGTTGTCACAGGGGACAAGAGTTTGCATTGCACATCAAATATCGGAATTAACTGATCCTTTTTGATGTCGTGGACAGTAATGATCTTGTTGGTGTGTTGACTGAAGCCACTTATTTTCATTATCACAGTGGTGATATTTCACATTAAAGTGTATCGAAGGCTAGTCGAAATGCAAGTCCTTGTCGTCTAAATGTGTAACAACAGAGAAATGAGCAGTAGAGTAAGATAGAAATGAGCAGTAGAGTAGGATACGAGAGCTACAGGTGGATTCAAGCACTTATTGCTAACTACTTACTGCGTGTATTGATCAAAGTTGATGGACTGACTAGCTCAGCAGCAGGTATTTGTACTGGTCGACAAGGATAAGGTTAAACTCACAGCCGAGTAGTGGTGGCAATTGCTTAAGTGATGATAGTTAATGAGGTATGACATGATGTCTTAGGTTGACTATATTACGTAACCAGTATGTAATTTGTGGTATATTTCATTGTTTTTCTTCTCAGTTTTATTTCTCTGTACGTTTGATGTATATTTTAGAGTAATGGTATGGAGCCTGAGATTCTATATGTAACTAGTGTACGCAATGTTTTTCTTTTGTTGATTTTGTTTTGTATTTAGACTTTGCCCGCATCTCGTGGTCGTGCGGTAGCGTTCTCGCTTCCCACGCCCGGGTTCCCGGGTTCGATTCCCGGCGGGGTCAGGGATTTTCTCTGCCTCGTGATGGCTGGGTGTTGTGTGCTGTCCTTCGGTTAGTTAGGTTTAAGTAGTTCTAAGTTCTAGGGGACTGATGACCATAGATGTTAAGTCCCATAGTGCTCAGAGCCATTTAGACTTTGTTGTGCAAAGGTTTTTACCCCACAATTTATGAATGTCAGATTACTTCCTTTGTGTTTGGACTGTGAGCTATTTAAAATTTCATGAGTACAATTAGTATTTTTTATTTGTTTTAGAATTATTGAAGTTTGGATTACTCCTAAAAATAACGGAGATCCCGGTAACTAAGGCAATTTTTATCTCACCATTATTTTTTATTTGTATGATGTGATGTTTTATTTATCATTTGGATTGTTGTAAATATGTATGTGTACGTTACTCTGGATTGTGGAGAGTACAATAATGCAACAACTGTCAATAATTTGGTAAAGTAACAACATTTGGTCGCCAATTTGAGGTCACCAGGGGCTAAGGTCTCCTGGTTATTTTGATGACTCGCTACGTTTGTTCTAATACAGCTTTCTTAAAAAAATGTTCGGAACTACCCTCGCATTGCAAGGATAGTACCGTGGCATTTTTTCCTGCATGGGTAGCCGGTGGTGAAAGGGTGCAGTACCGCCCGCCATTGGAAATAGGTACAAAATACTTCATTATTTTTGTCAGAACAACACTTTTTTTGTAAAATAACTCAATTTCAATTAATACAGCGAAGCCGGATACAAGTGTGGGAAAGAATGACAATTTATTTATTTAATTGATCACATGTGCACTCCCACAAAATAAATCCCTACATCCAGTTTGGTGAGATCTGTGAAATGAATGAATGTATGGTCGTCTGGTAACCACAGATAGTGAATGTGAATATATGATCATATTTGAGACGATCCTTTGGCCACCTTTGTTGGGACCAAAGAGATGAAATTTACCTGAGCTTTGAGCGCCTGAAATGTGGCTGACCAATACGGTAGCAAGGTGCTCCCCCACTTCAGCAGACGTGCGAGAGGACCTCGAGAACGGCCATGTTTCAGCACTCTGCCGTTGGATCTTGTGCTGTTAAGACCTGTTTTAGTTGTGCTCCGTAATGACAAAAGAGTGGAGACATGGTATGCATGTGGAATATTTAAGAGTAGTTTGAAATAATAATTTCTCTATTTCAAGAACTTTTGTGGGGAGCATTAAATGTCAGGCAGGTAATATTAATGGGATTGTAGTAATCTTCAGAAGTGACCAACGGTCACAATGAAACCACGTGTAGCAAAAAGTTGAAATACTTCCATGTGCTTAAGTTAAGCTGAATTACTAGCGTGTGTACAATAAGTTGAAATATTTAAGAAATAGCGTGTGTACCATAAGTTGAAATATTTAAGAAATGGAGTGTGCAGGACTTGAAATTAGAGATGAGAACTTCCACGTGGTGAGTACTGTGTGAGTCTCAATCTGTGTATGAGACAAAGGATAAAGAGAAGTACTCGTCCATGGTATCAGTTGAGGGCTCGCGTGTGAGATGAATATGTTCTTAATATTACTTTGCGTAATATGATTCCGTGTGATGCTAGATTCAAACTCTGAGAGAGAAGCAAGGTGAGTCGGCCATCTATCCAGCAACACCACTTGGCTTGCATTGCACAGGAAGACGTGCAAATATCTCCAGAGTTCATAGTAGGAGAGTAGAATTACAAAGTGGGGCAGTGTCGTGTGAAACTGGGATAAATACTAACTGAAGTGGGAAAGCTGAAAGTGATAATGTTGTGACTATACAGTGTTTTGTATTCCATGTCGTAGTGTGGTGTATGTCACGTAATTTGGGTATGTGTGGTTTGCATGGGAGAGTAGCAAGGTAGTTTCAAAGGATTAGTGGTTTATGCTTGTTCCTTCTGTACTGCTCGGTGTGGAGGATAGTTTCGTGATGATGGTTGTGAGAGTCGAAGTGTGAGAAATAATAAAAGATCCTCCATCCTATCCAGAAAGTGTACTGTAGCGTTAAATAATTACGAGACCATAAGATAGAGATTCACCAATGTAAAGCCATGCCCACTGGGCGGAATTTCTCATGTGTTATTGTTGTAGGTTATAGAATTTGTGTGTTTAGGTTATAGAATTTATTGGAATAAATAAGATAGTGAAAAGAAAAAGATTGGTGGACTTTTTCTTCGAATTGTATGTTGTCATGATGTCTCGAATTTATAATGTGTGCGCCATTCATATTCAGTGCGGTGGCCACGTGTTGACAAAAGCCGTTAAATAAAAGACAAAAAGGAAATGTGGTATTGCCAGTGCGTAGTGAACAGTCAGAGTTCTGTAAATTACTGATAGTCAGATGCTGTTTCCGTTGCGTATTATTCATACAGGAGGATAATTTGTAACTAGATTGTGAGTGCGAGAGTTCATGTTACTCGATAAATAAGAATGAATCCACTCGCTTCGCAGACCACTCATCTTGCAGGCCTGACTGCTTGATGCCACAGTATGAGCAAGGCACGTGGGTGCCTCTCAATATGTCTGCCACATTATTCGACACTCTAGCTAATGCTGTATTGCATGATTGGTTTACATTAAATTCTTAAATGTCTGCGTGCATGCATACAGATTCTGTTGTTAAATGTTTTGTCTATTCCAAGGAAGTGCCCTGTAGAGATTGTATGATCATCCAGTATCACAAATGAATATTGATATTTCCATGGAGCAAAGATGAAATCAGCATTGACTCATCACATACCCGACATTACTCATCAATGAATAATATCACATTGATGTCACTCAGTCAAGGGTTTTCAAGTACTGCCACTAGACGAAACTGTTGATTCAGTTTCTTACCGACATGCAAATGGTGGCAGCTTCTAGATTTTATACTGTAGATTAGATCGAACAGCATTATTTACATGTCAGGTGGCTGCTGCTGCTATGACTTCAGCTTCTCTGCAAGAGAAAAGAATATTACTGGTTCATCTTATTCGTTGTTCACCTACACTCTCATTTGTCACCAGCAGCCCTGACGGCGGCTACGAGCGTTTTTCGATTGGTTTGTTACAAGATAAGTAAATTAGTTAGTAATTACTCAGTTTTTCTGTCTATTCTATAGTATTTACGTGCATCAGTGTCAGATAGATGTAATAAATTGAAGGTTTCGGTTTATATTTGCGTCTGAATAAGAGAAGCAAAGTTTCAGTTTAGGACAGTTCCGCGTGTAAGCAAACGTTTGTTTACAGTCTTAACCGACGTTAAATACGTGGGATTATCAATTAACTCAGTGCACAATACTCAGTATTTGTGATTACTAGTATCATTTAGACTCGATATATTGAAAGTAGCTGCTTTTATACATTTTATTAGGGCATTTTTCGCGTGTACGTAAGCGTTTGTTTACATTATAGGTACAAAGGTTAATCAGTTTAAGTTAGTGTACAATACTCGGTATTCACGTTTATTAGTGTCATTTAGACTCGATACATTGAAGATAGCAGTTTGTATGCGTTTTATTAGGAATAGTGATACTGACAGTGAATTCTAGCCTTACCTGTTTACGTTTGACTAGCGCAACCTTCGACCGTTAACAGTTAAGCAGAAGTAAAATACATGGTAAATTATTGTTACACTACAATATCTGAGTAAGTCAGTGTTGCAGTACAACTTCTGAGCCCTTCTTACATACGGTTTGGTTAGCAAAAAGCTAAGACTAACCTTCCGGTCTGCTTAAATTCTTTAGCTTGTTGTGGGCTTTAGTGATCATGTACTGTAAACCTGTCGGTTCTATAAGGTATTGTTCGTATTTGTGTTTTACTTTCTGAACTATGATTGTTAGCTAAAGGTTTTGTTTTGTACCTACATCTGTCAGCGTACAATACTCAGTATTTACGTTTATTAGTGTCATTTAGACTCGGTACATTTAAGGTAGCAGTTTTTATAGTTTTATTAGGTCACTTTCGGGTGTACTTAAACGCTTGTTTGAATTACAAATACGAGGGATAATCAGCAGGTGCAGCTTACCGTAGGTCACTGTTTAATTCGTTAATAATATTCACTAGATAGCACCTAGCAGTTTACTGTAGGTCACTGTATCATTCTTTAATAGTCACAAAATAGCCCCCCCCCCCCCCCCCAGGAAAATAAGCACCAAATCTAGGTTCTACCTTAAATTTTTATTTTCATTATTGAGTGTCCTTTCTGCCAACTAGAGTGTAGCTGTTTACCTTGTGTGGCAGTAGATTCCCTTATGTTTTTCATAGTACATCAGCTGTTAACTGGATGGATAGGAACTATGTCTGTTGTGTGCGGATGCAGGAGGAGTTGGCCACAGTCCAAATGCAGCTGGAAGCTTTGTTGGCCGCAGCCAGCAAGCTCCAGAGTGCCACTTTGAGATGTAGTGGGGATGTGGAGCCTGGGGCAGCCTCTACTGTACTAGATACGCAGAGGGGGGGTGGGGGGTGTCACCGCTCTCTGTCACTGAACCGACCTCAAATGCGACTGAGCTGGCCCGTCCACTCTCACCCCACTGTGGGTGGTGGACTGCGTCGAGGTCTCGAACCTTAAGGCAAAGGCTGCATGGCAGGCGCAGGCTCCTGGCAAATCCGATGCACTTTGCTAATAAATTCAGTGTGCTATCTGATGCTGGTGGGGAGAGGCTGAGCCGGATCAGAATGCACCTTCTGCCAGGATAGTGGCCGCTCCTTCCGCAAGGTCCGAACAGGCACGTGGGGGTAGGGATTTATTAGTTACTGGGAGTTCCAGTGTCAGGCGGGTCATGGAGCCCCTCAGAAACATAGCGGCTAGGGCGGGGAAGAAGTCCAACGTTTACTTGATGTGTTTGTTGGGGGGCCTTGTCCAGGATGTGTAAGAGGCTCTTCCGGCGGCTGTCGAGCCTGCGGGGTGCAGAAAGCTGCAGATTGTTACACATGTCGGCACCAACGATGACTGTCATCGGGGTTCCGAGGAAATCCGTGAGTCCTCTCGATGGCTGGCTAAATTGGCGAAAGCGCTCTCCATCTGTCGAGGAATCGGAGCCTAGCTGACGATCTGCAACACCGTACCCAGGGTGGACCAGGGTCCTCTGGCTTGGAGTCGAGTGGAGAGTCGAAACCAGACGCTATGTCGACTCTGTGACGCGAATGGTTGTAGATTCCTCGACTTACACTATGAGGTGGAAGGTTGTAGGACGCTCCTCGATAGATCAGGGGTGCACTACACACAGGATGCAGCTACATGGGTAGCACAGTATTTATGGCGTGCACATGGGCGTTTTTAGATTCTGTTGCTCCTCACGGGAAACAAACTATTGGCCCGAGAAATTACCAGTTCATGTCACTGATGTGGGAGTGCCCTCTGTAAGAAATGTTAGTTCGCCTTAACAGGTCATCCCAAAGGATTTAAATATGCTTAACCTCATTTGTTGAAGTGTCCGTAGCAAAATCCCCGAGTTCCTCCTCTAAATAAACAGTAGCAATGCCAAAATTGTATTAGGTACTGAAAACTGGTTGAAACCAGACGTAAAAAGCAACGAAATTTTGAACTTGTATTGGACAAAGTTTAGGAAGGATAGCACTGATGCTATGGGAGGTGGTGTGTTCATTGTAGTTAAAAGCTGTTTAAGTGCAGCTGAGATCGATACTGGGTCCGGTTGTGAAATAGTCTGGATAAAGCTGTCAATCGGACAAGAATTGACCATTGTATTAGGATGTTTTTATAGACCACCAGCATCCGCAACAAACGTCGCAAAACGTGTCAGGGAGAGTCTTGAGTACGTAGGAAATAAATATACAAATTATCCATTAGTTATAGGTGGCGACTTTAATCTGGCATCCAATGACTTGGAAAATTACACGTTTATCAGAGGGGGCAGAAGCAAAGATTCGTCTGAAGTAATTCGAGAATCGCTCTGAATATACAACTTGAGCAATTGGTTAGAAATCCAACTCGAGATGGGACCAAATCAGACATATTGGCGACTAACAGGCCTGATCATTTTGAGGAAGATAATCTGGAAGAAGGTATTAGCGTGCATAATGTCGTTGAGGCTTGTATGCCAGTGGAAGTTGCAGAAAAGCCAAAGAAGCAGCGTATAGTTTTCTTGTATGGGAAAGTAAATAAAAGTGTCATTAATGAATATATTCATAGTCTTCTCCAAGCATTCACCTTGGGACGCAAAGATATTCAGCACCTTTGCTTAGAATTGAAATGTATTCTCCACCGTGTACTAGAGAAGTATTAGCCTAGCAAAAACATATGGGAGGGAAAGGAGTCACCTTGGTACAACAAACATATCAGGAAGTTGCTGAGAGAGCAGAGAATTTTGCACAGTCGTTTTAAAAGTTGTCACTGCCCTGCTGACATACAGAAATTATGCGAAATGAAAGCAGCTGTCAGAAGGACAATGAGAGATTTTTTAGCGAATTTCAAAGCAATATTTTATCTGCAGATTCTAAAAATCACGTCATAAATTTTGTTAGTACGTAAAATCTATCAACGCTACATGTAATTGAATACCTTCTCTTGCTGACAGTATGGGTAATGTAACTGATGATGTTAAAAAGAAGGCCTAAATTCTAAACCTAGCTTTCATAAACTCGTTTATGGTAGAGGACTACAGCACCATTCCCCATTTCAGTTCTAGAACACACGCAAGTATGGCTGACCTAGTACTTAGTGTCTCCGGGATTGTAAAATAGTTAAGATCCTTAGACGCCAGGAAGGCATCTGGCCCAGACGGTATTCCAGTAAAACTATATACTGACTATGCTACAAATATAGCATGATTCTAATCCATCATCTATCAGAGATCATTGGAGCAGAGGAAAGTTCCGCGGGACTGGAAGAAGACCCAGGTCATAGCAATCTATAAAAACGGTAAAAGATCGGATGCCATAATTAACGGCCAATTTCACTGAATCGATATGATGTAGAATCATCGAACGTATTTTTGTTCAGGCAGAAGGACCTTTCTAGTCTCTCAGAAGCTCATCTGCAAAAACCAGCACGTTTTTTGGAAACAGCGGTCATGCGAGACAGCTGGCCCCCTTTGTGCATGATATACAACAGACTAGATACCGGCTGCCAGGCTGATGCCATAGTTCTCAACTGTAGACTGCAGGAAAGTAGTATCACTCGAAAGTTGTGGACAAGTCAGTGCGGATTTGCAGAAAGTAAATGCGTGGTGTAATGACTAGCAGTTATCTATCAATATTAGTATGTGTAACCTACTGCGAAAATCCCTACTGCGAAAATCCCCATTAATGGACGAGTACAAAATAAATTCCTAGTCTCTGGAAGCGGTAACATTCATCAAGCATCTGGGTGTGACTATTTGAAATGATCTCAAATGGAATGATCCGATTACACGAGTAACGGGTAAGGCAAACTCTAGATTGCAGTTTATTGGTAGAATCCTGAAGCGATGCAGTCCTTCAACAAGGGAAATAGCTTACGTTAGTTCGTCCAGTCTTAGAGTATTGTTCGCCTGTATGAGACCCTTGCCAGTTGGGTCTGATTCAGAGGATTGAGAAGGTCCAAAGAAGAGCGGCAAGATTCGTGACTGGTACATTTAGCCATCGCGAGAGCGTTACAGATCTCATATACAGTTTGAAGTAAAACACACTTGCAGATAGACGACTCGCTAAACGGAAGGGGCTGCTCACTAAATTCCAAAATTCGACCTTCGCCGAGGATGTAGAGCATATATTATCACCACCAACTTTCAAATCGCGCAGTGATCACCATTCAGAGATAAGGGAAATTAGAGCTCGCACTAAAGCGTTCAGACAGTCGTTTTTCCCTCGCGTGAGCCGTGAGTGTAACAGTGGGGGGAATATGACTTTGGCGCGAATTTTGCCCTCCGCCACACACCGCTTGGTGGCTAGCGGAATATATATGCAGATGTAGAAGTAGAGCTAATATTTACAGTGTCTCACAGTAGGGAGTGTTGATGTACATCCCAACATTTCTACCCTTTTATTGTTCTCTCTTAAGTATGTGAAGTGTTTATTGAGTGCTGTAAATAAATGTTATTTGCAACTTTATTTTACGAATACGAAAAAACGGATCCCTACTGACAGCTCTTCATCACCAAACCGAATCTTACCTTGCATGCAAAATGCAGATAGTTGGTGTTTAGTGTCAACTAATGAATTTTACAAGTTTAGGTCACTGAAATATCCTTGAATACAGTCATTAAATCACGATGCTGGTATTCTAGAATACCCACGTACACATTGCAAAAATTTGTTTATTAAATCCATGAGTGGTTAAACATTTAAAAAGGAAATATACAATTATGTCGGTGTTACAAGGAAACACATTCACACAGTGTGAAGTGTACAGCATCGGATCAGCGCCGAATATGGCATGACATCTAAACCTATTGTTACTATTATGACGTCATCAAAAGCACGGCACTGTGCATTAGTCATCTCTGTCAATGGTCTAAGGCACTGCATTCGTGGACTGTGCGGCTGGTCCCGGCGGAGGTTCGAGCCCTCCCTCGGGCATGGATGTGTTTGTTGGTCCTTAGGATAATTTTGGTTAAGTAGTGTGTAAGCTTAGGGACTGATGACCTTAGCAGTTAAGTGCCATAAGATTTCACACACATTTGTCAATGAACAAACACATTAATGTACTACTTTATTATCAACATCAACGAGGCTCTTTTGTGCTTAGAGAAATTTCAACTGTTAGTACTTTATAAACTGCCAACTTCTGTGCTATTATTGATTGATTCGGTTGAAAATTGAAAGAAACTCCTTTGTAGGACATATTTATTTACACTGTGACAAATATGCAACCACTGCTTCTGTAAATAATAATAATCCTACTCAATTCTGCACACAACTGCAGAACGTAGCTGCTGCTGCTCTGTTACGTCCAGAACACATCTCTGTCCCATTGTACTGCACACTGTTGTGGCTGTTGTGACATGTATCAGATGTCTATACCCTGGTCCAGCTGTAGCTCCACTCGTGCTGTAATAGTAGAAATGTCCTACCTGTAATAGGATACATGTCAAATAATATTAATTATTACAGATGAATGAAAACTTAACAATGGTCTTTCCAGCAACTGCAGCGAGGGTGTCACTCAGGTAATGCATTTGTATGTCACTATCCCTTCTTGCGTGGTAGGAGAATAGGTAGACGTTTTTAAAAAGATATACGACTCCAGCAAATACAAGACGTTGTGTTGGTGGACCCAATCAGGTAATGCATCTTCTTGCATTCTGTTGCACTGCTACTATTTGTTGAACAATATTCCTCCAGCATCCAAGTCATCAAATCCTTATTTATCATGACTTTCTCTTCCTAACGCAGAAAGCTGTGAGATCATCCCTTTGATATCTGTTTACAACAAATATTTTTGTTAAAGTCTTCTTTAGTCGATACAAACATCACATCCATTAAACATGAGACCCAGACATACATACAGAAAGTGAGAAAATAACTGTACTCGCACAATCGAGTTATTAAAGGTGCTCAAGGTGTGGAAGGATGAATTTACAGAGCAATGTTATATGTTTACAAATGTCACACACTTTAATATGAAATAAGATTATTATGACATCACAATCACAGTCTTCACCAGTTCACAGATTCTCTACAACACATTCGCGGTGGCATTAAAACTGCACTTTACGCAAATTAATTACCTGATGAGCAGGGGTGTGGGGATGCGGGAGGTACAGGTGGGAGGTGGGCAGGGCAGCATGGTCGGCAGTGGGTGGCTGGGCATGGTGTGGACAGCCTTCACAAGGCAGTGACACAATGATGTGAGAATTCTGGGAGTGATGATGTCATGGCCATGGGCTAACTATGTCAGATGTCCTGTAGCAATGATGTCATGGCCTCAGTGCATGTGTCTAGACGCAACGATGTCAGATTTCTGACGCTGGCGTCAGAATTGGCAGGGAACCTCTACTGTCACGAGTCGCCGTGTATTCAGACTGTCAGCTGTATGTATCATGTGTACAAGGATTGCCCATGAGGCACAGCAGTGCACACAATCCACAATCCCTTTTGGCCATGAGACGTCGCTAAAATTAGTAAAATACGTTTATTGTTTCCGTATTGTGGGTACAGTTTCGTAACTTTTTCCTACGTAACGGCAGCCTGGGGTTTACACTAATCCCAATCCAAGAACCTGGACATTGCATGTGATTGTTGAAGCCTTGAAAGGGCACATAGCTGAGTTATTAGGAACCAAAGTGAACAGAAGCATTTATGGAATTTTGGTATGAGCTTCCTGGTTCATGTTCCAGGTAATTTGAAAGGTTAAGCTCAAGCTGTGGTATGAAAAACACCAGAAAAGCATCATATGACATGCTAAATAAATTGCAGATTAAGTACTTCATTGTCGTCATAACTGCCGTCTGTGTCACGTCTGCAGTGCAGCGAGCTACGTTAATTTAAGTATTAACTGTATTTTTCTTACTTGTCACATCTTCTTCCGTGTGTTTTTGCTTTTAGGAAGCTTTAATTATCGAGTACTAGTAATAGTGCTCCATAGATCTCGTGTTTGTTTTGAATACAGTCAGAGAGAGTCCCTTTAGTCAGCCATAGTGCCAGTAGTGCTAGTATTTGTTTTGAATATAGTCCAGAGACAGGTAGTGCTATTTTCACTGTTTTCTACAAGAAGTGTCTAGTAACCACAGTTTAGTCAACTATCAGACGCCTTTAGTGAATTAGCAGTCTTGTTAAAAGTTGATTACCTCTCTACAGTAAATTGATTTCATAGGATGGAAAGGATGTGTGACTGCTGTGTACGGACGCAGGAGGAGCTGGCCATTGTTCGCGAACAGCTGAACGTGTTGATGGCGGCGGTCAGCCGTCTACAGGCTGCTGCCTCGGAGTGTAGCGGCAGTGGGGAGTCTGGTGTGTCGCATGGTACACCCCGGGTGTTACATGCTTCATCCACTGTCCCTGCTGTCGAGACATCTTCGCGGGTACCAGGCGCGGTTGGGCCAGCGTTTCCCCAAGGGGAGTGGCGGGTTCAGCGGCTCAAATGGCTCTGAGCACTATGGGACTTAACAGCTGTGGTCATCAGACCCCTAGAACTTAGAACTACTTAAACCTTACTAACCTAAGGACATCACACACATCCATGCCCGAGGCAGGATTCGAACCTGCGACCGTAGCAGTCGCGCGGTTCCGGACTGCGCGCCTAGAACCGCGAGACCACCGCGGCCGGCAGGTTCAGCGGCGTTCGCGGCGCACGAGGCGGAGGGCCAACGTAGAGGCTGGCCGTGTGACATCGCCCACTCTCCCTGTGAGTGGACATGTGGCCGCTCCTTCAGCAAGGTCCGAGCAGGCACACGGGGCGAGGGGTTTATTAGTGATTGGCAGCCCCTTATGGAAATAGCGGAAAGATCGGGGAAGAAGGCCAGTGTTCACTCTGTCTGCTCGCCGGGGGGTCTCATCCGAGATGTGGAGGAGGCCCTGCCGGCGGCGATAGAGAGCACTGGGTGCACCCGACTGCAAATTGTTGCTCATGTGGGCAACAATGACTCCTGCCGTAAGGCTTCAGAGGACATCCTCAGTTTATACAGGTGGTTGGCGGAGTTGGTGAAGGCGGAAATCCTCGCTCGCGGGGTGGAATCTGAGCTAACTATTTGCAGTATCGTTCCCAGAACCGATCGCGGTCCTTTGGTTTGGAGCCGAGTGGAAGGCTTAAACCAGAAGAGGCTCCGACGATTCTGCGGAGATCTGGGGTGAAAATCTCTCGATCGCCGCTATCGGGTGGAAAAATGTAGGGTCCCCCTGAATAGGTCAGGAGTGCACTACACGCAGGAAGCGGCTACAAGGGTAGCGGAGTACGTGTGGAGGGTACATGTGGGTTTTTTAGGTTAGAGAATTCCCTCCGTAGGCCCGAAAAGCCGTCTCCTGAGACACGGCAAGGTAGGAGTAGGCAAAATGCAACAGGGAATAACAATATTAATCTGCAGATAGTAAACTGCACGAGCGTCTACAAAAAGGTCCCAGAACTGCTCTCATTAATAAACTGTCACAATTCCCACATAGTACTAGGGACAGAAAGTTGACTGAAACCAGATGTAAACAGTAATGAAATTCTAAACTCAGATTGGAATGTATACCGCAGAGACAGGCTGGACAGGGAAGGGGGAGGCTTGTTTATAGCGAGAAGAAGTGCAACACTATCGAAGGAAATTGACGGAGATCCGAAATGTGGAATAATTTGGATGAAGGTCACGGTTAAAGCGGGCTCAGAGATGGTAATTGGATGTCTCTATAGACCCCCTGGCTCAGCAGCTGTTGCGGCTAAGCACTTGAAGTATAATTTGGAAAATATTTCGACTAGATTTCCCCGCCATGTTATAGTTCTGGGTGGAGATTTTAATTTGCCGGATATAGACTGGGAGACTCAAACGTTCATAACGGGTGGCAGGGGCTAAGAATTCAGTGACATTTTTTAAAGTGCTTTATCTGAAAACTACCGTGAGCAGTTAAACAGAGAATCGACTCGCGGCGACAACATATTAGAACTTCTGGTGACACACAGACCCGAACTATTTGAAACAGTTAACACAGAACAGGGAATCAGCGGTCATAAAGCGGTTACTGCATTGATGATTTCAGCCGTAAATACAAATATTAAAAAAGGTAGGAAAATTTTTCTGTTTAGCAAAAGTGACAAAAAGCAGATTTCAGACTACTTGATGGCTTAACGCAAAAGTTTTGTCTCAAGCACAGATAGTGTTGAGCATCAGTGGACAAAGTTCAAAACCGTCGTACAATATGCGTTAGATGGGTATGCACCAAGCAAGATCTTATGAGATGGAAAAGAGCCACCGTGGTACAACAACCGAGTTAGAAAACTGCTGCGGAAGCAGAGGGAACTTCACAGCAAACATAAACATAGCCAGTGCCTTGCAGACAAACAAACATAACGCGAAGCGATATGTAGTGTGAGTAGGGCTATGCGAGAGGCGTTCACTGAATTCGAAAGTAAAGTTCTATGTACTGACTTGGCAGAAAATCCTAACAAATTTTGGTCCTATGTCAAAGCGGTAGATGGATCAAAACAAAATTTCCAGACATACTGTGACCAAAATGGTACTGAAACAGAGGATGACAGACTAAAGGCCGATATACTAAATGCCTTTTCCAAAGCTGTTTCACAGAGGAAGACTCCACTGTAGTTCCTTCTCTAGATTGTCGCACGGATGACAAAATGATAGATATCGAAATACACGACAGAGGGATAGAGAAACAATTAAAATCACTCAAAAGAGGAAAGGCCGCTGGACCTGATAGGATACCAGTTCGACTTTACACAGAGTACGTGAAGGAACGTGCCCCCCTTCTTGCAGCGGTGTACCGTAGGTCTCTAGAAGAGCGTAGCGTTCCGAAGGATTGGAAAAGGGCACAGGTCATCCCCGTTTTCAAGAAGGGACGTCGAACAGATATGCAGAGCTATAGACCTATATCTCTAACGTCTATCAATTGTACAATTTTGGAACACGTATTATGTTCGAGTAGAAATGACTTTTCTGGAGACTAGAAATCTACTCTGTAGGATTCAGCATGGGTTTCGAAAAAGACGGTCGTGTGAAACCCAGCTCGCGCTATTCGTCCACGAGACTCAGAGGGCCATAGACACGAGTTCCCAGGTAGATGCCGTGTTTCTTGACTTCTGCAAGCCGTTCGATACAGTTCCCCACAGTCGTTTAATGAAGAAAGTATGAGGATATGGATTATCAGTCCAATTATGTGATTGCTTTGATGAGTTCCCAGATAACAGTACGCAGCATGTCATTCTCAATGGAGAGAAGTCTTCCGAAGTAAGAGTGATTTCAGGTGTGCCGCAGGGGAGTGTCGTGTAGGACCGTTTCTATTCACAATATACATAAATGACCTTGTGGATAACATCGGAAGTTCACTGAGGCTTTTTGCGGATGATGCTGTGGTATATCGAGAGCCTGTAACAATGGAAAATTGAACTGAAATGCAGGAGGATCTGCAGCGAATTGACGCATGGTGCAGGGAATGGCAATTGAATCTCAATGTAGACAAGTGTAATGTGCTGCGAATACATAGAAAGAAAGATCCCTTAACATTTAGCTAGAATATAGCAGGTCAGCAACTGGAAGCAGTTAACTCCATAAATTATCTGGGAGTACGCATTAGGAGTTATTTAAAATGGAATGATCATATAAAGCTGATCGTCGGTAAAGTAGATACCAGACTGAGATTCATTGGAAGAATCCTACGGAAATGCAATCCGAAAACAAAGGAAGTAGGTTACATTACGCTTGTTCACCCACTGCTTGAATACTGCTCAACAGTGTGGGATCCGTACCAGACACGGTTGATAGAAGAGATAGAGAAGACCCAACGGAGAGCAGCGCGCTTCGTTACAGGATCATTTAGTAATCACGAAAGAGTTACGGAGATGATAGATAAACTCCAGTGGAAGACTCTACAGGAGAGACGCTCAGTAGCTCGGTACGGGCTTTTGTTGAAGTTTCGAGAACATACCTTCACCGAAGAGTCAAGCAGTATATTGCTCCCTCCTACGTATATCTCGCGAGAGACCATGAGGATAAAATCAGAGACATTGGAGCCCACACACAGGCATACGAGACTGGAATAGAAGGGAGAACCGATACAGGTACTCAAGGTACCTCCGCCACACACCATCAGGTGGCTTGCGGAGTGTGGATGTAGATGTAGATGTAGATGTAAATTGGCTAATAAGACGCCTTCTATCACTTGGAAGGAGGCTTGTCAGACCACACCTTTCGCTGTTATACAGCCACTATACAGTTTGTGTGTTGTTTGGTCCACAGACGACCAACTTTATGGCTGTAAGTCAGCAATGCCCATTTAAGAGGTACCCGATTGAAAATATTAGCTGCTTGCAGTTCCCTCGTGATCTTTGCTCGACTGACTGTGATAGATCTGTATTCAATGGCAGTAGGTATATCTGTTGGCGTGAAAAATGACTGTCATTTTCAATGGACGACACCCATCTCTGATCCACTATTTGTTGGGCTCAATTCATGAACAATGTTCTACGGCTGTATTATGTGATTTTGGGTGATAGACCATTCTTTGATAGATAATACTGTCAGCAATGAAGAAACTATTGGCCACGTTGTACCACTTCCACAACATATACAGACCTCAAAAACAACCAGTTTGCTCTTTTAACAGTGTGAGAAATAGTGTGCACTTTACCCTTACAGCATACACAACAATCTAAAGGGTACTTAGATGATCAAGAAATCAAGAAGAAAGTGCTCCAATGAAAAAGGGTCTGAGGGAGGTATGTAGAATTTATCCCCTAGTGTTCAACCCGTACGTTCAAGAAGCATTTATCAGAGTAACCGATAGGTTGTGGAGTACGTTTTAAATTCATGCTGAAATGATATCGAGATTACGCGATGGTATTTATATCTTCAGTGAAAGTAAGGGAGACTTACATTAATGTTGAATGCAGTCAACAGTATAATGAACAGAATATATGGCCTGAGAGTTAACCAAATAAATACGAAAATTTATTGTAGTCCTCTTTTGAAAACAAATTTACTCGCTAAGATCACTATGTTATACAATCACCTTGTTACTAGCTTTAGCGACACTTATTTCCATCCTCAGAGCCATAAAACCTATCAATGGTAGGTCCATCATACGATGCGTACACCACCCTGTCACTTGAGGTCTTTACAGTTTGCACAATAGACAGAACACCTGGCAAGTCATTGTAATACTTCGACTTTTTTATGCATATCATAAAGTTCTCATGTACGAGAGTGGTGCAAGAATTGTGTGACGAAACTACCACTGCCGTTCCCCATGTGTCTGAGGATAGAAATACATAATGCCGAAACTAATACTCAACTAGCTGTTTTAACATAGCTTTTAACATAGCGATCTTAGCAAACAAATTGGATTTCAAAAGAAGAGTACAATACAAAAGTGTAGATCGTCTCCTACACCGAAAGATGAAGTCAGGTAACAATAAAATATGAAAATAGTGAGAATTCCGAGAAACGAGATCAGCGACAATATTAACACCAGTTGTAGAGGCGAGCTGGCAAAATAAGTGAAAGAATTCTTTATTTTGGAAGGAGTATAACAGACAACGGAGATAGCGTCAGGAATACAAGAAGCTGATAAGCACAGAAGTATCCAACAAAAGTCTTAACTTATGGCGGGCATTTCAGAGAATATACACCTGGAGTTTATGGAGATTTGTTGTGGACTATAAGGAAACCGTACCAAAAAAGGAACCAATGAAAGTGTTTGAGACGCTGCAGAAGGGTGTCGAAAATAGAATGTAGTTTTAAGAATTTAGTTGGCATTCTGAAGAGTATTCGAGGACAAGTGTGTTCGAAACACTGACTAGGAAAAGGAAAAGGATGATGAGATATGATCAACGTCAGGGAATAGTATCCATGTTACTGGAGGGTGCCACAGCCAGCAAAACTGTAGAGGAAGTCGGACACTGGTGCTGATGTGCTACAGCTCACCGTAAATATCGCACTTAACCAATTACTCCTCGAATGGGAGCCGGGAGTAACCCTAAAACTACGCCATTTCTCTTCGAATGCGTGCTCGTAAGCAAATGAAACGGACGAAAACATATTTTGTAGCGTTCTCTCTGCGATAACTACATAACAGTGTCGAGTGCTGAAATGAAGAGCAGCTGCGCTGCTATCGACTCAGGGAAGGGCTGCAAACGTATGTTTTCGACTGTGCATGTTCTGATGTCATCCCTTCCGGGACTACGAGCCCTATGTTGCTCGCAGCACCAAATCGTCATTTTTAATCTAAACTGCGTGTAACGAACTGTCCAAGGGCAAAGTATAGGGGATGTATGAGGGGCAGTTGATGTAATTCTTCCTCGCCCAGTGGTCAGGTTCGTTGAGTAGCAATTCGTCACCTGAGTCTAGATTCCCGGTACTAGAACCATTTCTTTTAATTTATTTCATTCCTATAAATGTCAGACAACTATAAAATTTAAATGTGCTTACACAGTTCTATTTGTACACATGAACTTAATACACTCAATTTAGTTAAGGTAAATACACTTATAAGTCAAAAGGCTATAGGTGGAGCTTAAAAAAGCGATTATACGATGAAATTCAGTGTGAAAGAGTTTTTCGTAGACGATCTGACGAAGAGGCCCTTTTTCAATAAATCTTTGAAGGCGAGAGTGAGAGTTAAGAGTCAGACCGATGTACTGGTGATTTAAAAACAATCATGGGAGGCTGTGGGACAAGGCTCACATATTTTAGTTAAGCTATGCGAGAAGAAGCAGGTAGATGCTCCTTTCAAATTCCTAGAATATTTCACCTGAGTCGGCTGTAGGAAAAGGTAAAATGCTACCTAACGATTTAAGCGTAGATTGTGACGGATCCTTGAGGCGCATTTCACGTTTAAATGCCGTAACACAGTCGTCAAGTTCACCGACCAACAATGTGACGGCCCAGGTTCGATTCCTGATCCTAATATAATTTTTTAAATTTTATTTCAATTTAATTTATTCCTCACAATATTATACGACTAATTGTTAAATTTAAGCCAACTTAAACAGCTCAGTTTATACGTATAAATTTAATATACTCAATTTAGGGACGATTGTTACCCTTGTACGTCAAAATGATTTAAGCCACCATAGAGAAAGTCATGGGTAAAATTTTGTATGAGTCATTACTGAAGACAGACAGCGTACTATACTCTACATATAATCAAGGACGTAGTTTTTTAATTCCTTTCAGAGATGAAGAATTTGGCTCATGATATTTTGGCAGCTATTTGCGGCAAAGAAGTGGGAAAGAAACATGGTTACACTTCAATTGCTTTACTTCGCATTGTTAAGTAAAAATATGCTGTTTTGAATGTTTGCAAGTGTATTTCATTTCCCGATGTATCATAGCACCTTGTTTCAGAGGGATTTTCGAACATGTCACCACAAGAGACGCTAATTGGTTTCTACCTGAGAATTCTTCAGTAACTATGTAGTCTCCGGTTTACAATATATTCTCTGGTCATTTAAATCGCCATATTCGTCATCTTGTATTCTTTTCTTTCTGTGGCCACCTTAACACAGGGGTCCACATGATTAGACTGAATTTTCTGAATTAAAACATTTTTGTGATTTTAATTTTCATTACGTACTTCAAGCACTAGCAGAGCTTTGGATGTTTGGTAAATTATAGAGTCTCTAATGTTTTCAGCCAAATTCCACTTGAACTTATATCTGGGCAGAAGGGAATCCCAAATGGGTGCAATCGAGTGGATCGGGAATGCAGGCTAGGCCATTTGCCTTGCAACCAACAGAAAGTTCCGGATAACCTAGGTAGGAATAAGGGGACTGACGTACTTTTTATTTAGCGTTCCACACACAATATTGTGGAAAAAATAAACTTGTGTGTGTGTGTATTTGAGGGGGTATCGGTGCTTCTGCCAATACACATGTTTCATTTGTGTGCATGTATGACACACAAACAAAATTACCTACCACTTTAATAGTACTCCTGCTGAAACCGTTCAGCGTATAATTGGAAAGGTGCAGATGTAGTAATGGTTGCAATTTGATAATTGTAATCCTCAATTATCAAAGAGGTTCTTAGAATACCATATACTTTTGTGCAGTTTTTGAGAATAAAATATTTATGTTGGAAGTTTTCTTGTCTATTTTCAAGCGTTTCAAAGCTTATTATGACGCATTACTAACTAAATCTCTTATTATAAGTTTTACTTAAGAAAAGGAAGGATTCAAGATTCAATAGAAGAACTAATTTACAAGATTTCCTTAACCTACTTCAGTCATCATAACTTTTTCAGATGGGACTGAAATTCTCCTTTAAATATTGACGTAGAGATATCATTTACGAGTGATGAAGCTGAGCCAAACTTGATCTTAATTATTCTTTGGGTTAGTGTCTTCTGCAGCACAGCGCAGAGATTCTGCATGTCTAGATGATGTTTGATTATTCTAAAATAACACACATCGAAATCCAGCTCATACCAGAACGTGCATAAGGAGTAATGAAATTAGAGGATATTAGAAATCATTATTTATATGTATAAAACATTTTTGTTCAGTATTAAATAATTTGAAAATAATTTTCATAAAAATAGCTTGGCCCTAGGTTCAAAACCTACAGGGCTGAAGGATATAACTGCGACTGCACTCTGCTGTAAGACAATAACTTTAACATGCAATCCCAGATCAACTTCCTTACATTCAAAATGTCAAACAAGCATTAACCCATTACAAAACGCAGCTGTATCAAATTCAATGCCTACAACTACACCAACAGGAATCAGTGTGACAGAACGTGGCGCACTCTCCAGTAAGTCAAAGAAATTTTCTAATAGCCCTGACCAAAAACGAGTGATATTGTAACACTGCAGACGTGTATATTGCTATAACGACAAAAAAGCTAAATTATAATGCAGCCACTACTACAAAATAAAAGCACTGTCACATATCATCTGCATGCAATTTGAAATGTATTTGTTTGTCAGTTAGGTGTAACTCTGGCAATTAAGTTACGGTTTTTGAACATCTTTTCACTAATAACCTCGAATTTGATGTAGATTGTGCAAATGTCTGTGCTGTGAAAACAGCATAAAGTTGACTACTAGAAAGACATGAAATCAATAAATATATGATACACCTTGTCATTAGATGAGCAAATACAATTTCCTTTCCCCCCCCCCCCCCCCCCCCCTCTGTTACATTATGTTTAAGTAGCATAAAATAGCAATTTTAACTTTATTTTTGATATTATGTTAGATGTAATGATTTCCAGAACGAAAAAAAGTAGTATTCATTTTGTTTTTAATGTGATGATCTCTACATAATGTCAATATGTAAAAAATATTCCTTGTAAACACACTGCATTACATTATTTTGTGTTTCAACTGTTGCAGGAATGTTGCATCATGTTATCTGTGATTGTGACATTCGGTTATAAACTAACAATGGCGTAAGAAGCCAATAGTCAATTCGTGGTCAAATAAATAATGTTTGGCATGACATTATGAAAGTGTTTCTTTTTATTCATTATTACTGTTATTCTTATTTTGGTACTAATGAAATAGAACGTATGTGAAACATGTGAAGAAATTCTGGCCTATTAAAAACTATTCCGCTACATGTATTACGTAAGGTAAATGATTAGTTCACAAGTGTTAAAGAAAACTCAGACATTATGCATATGGTAGATGGAAATAATGCATATGGAAAAGTCATGTTAATATCCTTAAGGAAACAAATAATTTTTCAAGGAGGCACAGACTTCCTATTCTTGTGACATACGTCTGTTTTCGCCATCAATGTGGTAAGACGTAATGTTGCCGATAAACTTGTTTTACACTTCTATGAAGAAAAGAGATTTTTATTCTTAAACACCAAGTGGCGGCTGGTTATCGTGGATAAGCCTTTCATACCGAAATATTGAATTTGTTAATGGATTTTTATGTTACACATAAGTGTATCAGGAATTTGTATGCAAAGGGACCAGTTGCTCAGGTGATGTGTGGTTTAAGTGATTTAGTACTTCCAAGTTTAACGTGCACACCAATTTTCACAAAGTTAGAGATAATATTTGGTACCATGTTTTAAGTGGAAGTCACAATAATATTTTATGGTTAACAAGCTTCCAAACAATTATGGTGCTCAAAAACCACCAGGCACCAGGACATGATACGTAGAAGAAACACACACACAGTCGTCGCTGGTACAGACAACTAACGTAACAGTGACTGTGTTTTATAAAAAGATTAAATATACGTATTTATATTGATGTATATGAAATTACTAGCCACATCATGCCACTGCACTGGAAATACGTCTTTCTGGAGGAAAACTCATATTCATTCATAGCATATTTTTTTGTTACATTAAATATTTAATATCTTCGTCTTGCCCACTGGTGATCGGGCGACCAGATATGTCTGTGAAACTATTGAAACCCGTGAATGTATGTGTATTACAACTAATCTATTTGTTGCATATAATACTCCGATGTGACCGCTGAAAATGAAGATAAAATAGAAAGAATGTATAAGCACAAGGAGAAGGAACAAATAAAATAAGAAATCACTAAATTACTCACCGAAAAAGGTAAATACAATCTTGTTTTATCTATTTTTATATGATGTCACAGATCCGGTGTGGACATATGATGTCCAGTCATTAGCCTTTTAATAAATAATTCTAAAAAAATTTAATAGAGTACTTGTTGGGTTCTCAGGGGACGTAGCATTAAGATGGCTGCCGTTGGGTTCCATGTAGTTAAAATACCTACACAACGTTCTCTTGTATTATAATCTTGCGTGCCTCAGCTCGAAAGTCGAGGAAGGGTTTAAAAATGTTGCCAACAGCATTACTTACGAGTATACGCACACAAAAGTATGTCCAGTGAATAATATTATTTTTCAGAGTTATTCGCGTGCTATGACGAAAATTGGTAGAGTAGGAAATATGGATCAGGTAGAAGAAACACAAAATGAGGAAAGTGTTAAAATTAGCAAACGTGGTGTAGCCGGCCGTCGGAGATGTAGACCCACCAGTGACACAGAGGTACATAGGCCTCCAGCTGAAACAGTTCCACAAATATCTCCAACAGCAGATTCGTTTTTAATATTATTTCCGAGATTAAGTACCTCGATGAGTACCACATTTAGCAATATTGCGAAAGAACAGTCAAACAGTTACAGAACAATTTTGATCGAAATGTGCAATATCTTGACATAAAATTAAGTGAGCTTGAGAAAAGATCAGATACTCAAGTGAAAACTAACTTCTACTATTTAGCATGGGGCTTAGGAGTAAAGATGGAAGGCAATTTCAATAAAATTTCGAAGGAACCACCGTGAACTTCGAGGAAATGTATCCCAAAATCACAGTATTAAAATATGTGTATCGTCGTATGCCAGACGTCATACAACAACTATCAAACGACGTGAGTACTGAGCCGTGGTGGGCCTTTTCTGACACACCAGCTCTTTGGCACGACTATCGATTACCCGGCTGTACTACAATCTTTGCCCTGTTGTGATCTGGCGGCGGGTATTTGCGGTCGGGAAGTTGGTCGCGGGACTCGCTACGTGGCGCTAGGACGTGCTTGAGGGGACGACTGAGCAAAACACGCGGGCTCGGGCAGCAGCGGCGTGGCCGGTCGGTCTACCTTGCAGGACGGTCGCGAGGTGGTGGTGCACCTGCCTGATGTCTACTCCGGGTGCTGCTCGTCGCCTTGCTTTCGTACCTGTTCCCTAGGAAAGACCATTTTTCGAAACCATCTCGAACGACGCTCTCCATCGGAGGTGTAAGTGGTTTTGGTGCCTTCGTTTCGTGGAACCATTTGCGTTGTAGCGACTGTCAATTGTAGGTTGGTTGGCTGCCTTGATGTATGTGTTGTTCAAGTAAGAGCAGCCTGCAAGTTGTGTGATCACAAGGAAACCTGCAGTCACTACTTCCATTAAGGAAATCAGCCAGTCAGCGTCCCCAATCGATGTAGTAATTGTAAGCTATTGAATACATTAGGTCGTAGTCTAGTTGTAATTTTCTGCATAGCAAGCTTACACTATTGGCAGTCACATTGCAGACCTATGCAAGGATATTAAAGTGCACAAAAGTTTGTGCTGAAGTTGTGCATTTGAATAACGTAATATTATATTGAAATTATTTCCATTTCATCTTTGTACACATTGTCGGCCTTAATGATGTGTGCCAATATCCATTGCCTAACTGTGAGTCTGATATTTTTTTCTGACTTTGCATTTGTGTAGAAGTATTAGTTTGAATATTTTACAGCACTGATATTGCTGCAAAATTTGTCGTTTCATTAAAAGCACTTATTGGTTTATTTAAAATCATATTATTATTTGTTGGTTCATAAATTACATTAATTGATGTTTGCTTAGTGTTTGTCGTGTTTTCTGCGGCCTGTTTGTGTTCCATTTTTCTGCGAGTTGGGGTATGTTAGAGCGGCGCCACGTTCTGCTTCGGTGCACAGAAGCTGTGACGTGTCGTCCAATGGGAAGTGACTCCCAGTTGGGCCCCGGCGTTTAGGTGTTGTGTTGGACAGCTGGTCGGCTGCTTCCGGCGTTTTAAGTGAAGTCACCTTTTGCTCAGGGCAGCATGGCGTCACTTCCCATTTGATGAACCTTTAACATCTCACATGTATCCAGAATGAAATTTTCGTTCTGCAGCCGAGTGTGCGCTGATATGAAACTTCCTGGCAGATTAAAACTGTGTGCCGGACCGAGACTCGAACTCGGGACCTTTGCCATTCGCCGGCAAGTGCTCTACCATCTAAGCTACCCAAGCACGACTCACGCCCCGTCCTCAAAGCTTTATTTCCGCCAGTACCTCGTCTCCTACCTTCCCATCTTCGCAGAATCCTTTCTTCCAGGAGTGGTAGTTCTGCAAGGTATGCAGGAGAGCTTCTGCGGAGTTTGGAAGGGAGGAGACGAGATACTGCCGGAAGTAAAGCTGTGAGAAGGGGGTGTGAGTCGTGCTTGGGTAGCTCAGTTGGTAGAGCACTTGCCCGCTAAATGCAAAGGTCCCGAGTTCGAGTCTCGGTCCGGCACACAGTTTTAATCTGCCAGGAAGTTTCATCTCTCATGTATT
The DNA here is from genome assembly GCF_021461395.2 of Schistocerca americana. Lineage (NCBI taxonomy): Eukaryota > Metazoa > Arthropoda > Insecta > Orthoptera > Acrididae > Schistocerca > Schistocerca americana. Next base: position 712,787,198 of record NC_060121.1, on the reverse strand, counting down.
TAAAAAAAATTAATTTTGCTTGCCAATGAATCATATTAAGTGTAACGTATTGTGCTGTTTGTGTATTGCTCAAAAGAAAAAAAATATCTGAGCCACCCTTCTAAAATACTTCAGATTTATTGTTCATTAAGTAATTATAATTTGCTGCTTGCTTGAGAAGGAAGCTATTAGTCATTTTAGATTTTTTTTAAGACGGCCACGTGTTGATTGTATGTTAGCTGTTTTATGAATGTGGTCTCGAATAAACTGTTAATTCATTGCTGTAGTGGTTTTTGTATTTAAGGAGTGACTCTATAGAGGCCTTGACCTTCCATGCTAATCCCGACTTCCTAAGTCACAAGCACACTAAAAATGGCGCAAACCTCTAAGCAAATATCGATAAAACAGTTTACCTCTCAGTTTCAGAGCACTAGAGATGCAATCTAATGAAGTGCTCAGTAGCGAATTATCTGCTGGTGTACAATGTGTGAGTAAAGAAGTGGTGCGCAAGTGCAACACCTGCAGTAATTAACTTAAAACCGACTGAATAAAAGTGCGGCATACCACAGTGGAGCAAGTAATTGTTCAGGTCAACGACCTATTACAGGAGACTACGGGAGTGTACGATACCATGCACGAAAGGTCACCAGTAAGTACACACGCAATTGACACATTCGGAAATGCACATTTATATGAACGACAGTTCAAAGGGAAAACTGTAACGACAAGTCCCTTCATGCACAGTTCATTTGGCCAGGTGAGGGGCAGGGCTGACATTATGTGCCTTACTGCTAGAAGACCGCCTTTTAAAACATAGGGAGTACCAGATACTGTTCTCAGAGAAAAAGCCACCTCATCCATATGTATTCAGAACACTGCTTAGGGATGTGTTACCCCAAACGTTGATTGATCGGAGACAGATAAAACTCGTTACTGCCCACATACAAGGAAATGGTCCTCTTCAGGCTACTGAAACCACCTGAAAACGCCAAACCACGAGGAATTTGAAAGACCGCTGTTAAGTAAATGTTGCTCAGTATCCGTAAGAAGCGACTTCGTGAAGACGTGGACAGTACCGAGCCCTACAGTGTCAAACAGAGCAGTTTCTAATAGAGCTGGAAGGTTATTAAAAAACTAGATACTAGCACGGATCCATGTCTCACAAGGGTATTATCAAACTGTTAAAGTCGATGTAGCCAGCATATATAAAGGAAAATGTAATCCATGCACAGGAGCCAAATCTAGAGCACTTTATGTCTCTTCCTGAGTTGTGAAACGTGACACAGAGTTCAAATGCAGATCTGGCAATGACGTCGACAGCAGGCAGCAAGCAGCGGGGCCCTCAACAACTACACTAGAAGTTCTGAATATCGTGGCAATGGTACCCTGCCAAACAGCGAACATGCAATTTTAAAAATACCATTTCATCAAACGGCAATTCGCACTTCAACAAAAAGTCGATAAACTTTCACTGCTTCACTCGAGGGTACAACAGCAATCAACGTAGAAAGGGTTAACATTAGTGGCGAGACAGACACGGTAATTTATAGGGGCACCACATGCCAAACAACATAGGACCACCTCATGTAAATAACTCAAACATAGGGGACAAGTGGAGACTTAAATCCAGTAATAATCGAAACTGCTCGCTATTAGGGATTCAGAACTGGTCACCATATCAAAACCATTTCGTTAGAGTAGTGCAAGTGACGAAATATCAGATTCCTCCCACCTCGAGGGAGTCAGCAAACTGCTACTATTCTTAACCCTCCGATGCGTTTCATGGGAAGAAATGAGGGCATTAGATTTAATCTGCTGTCTAGATGTGCTGAGGTATAAAAGCAACATGCTCATTTGCTCTAAATTATGCGGCGATATTGATTCATGCAAAGGCCAACCAGAGGATTTGATCTAGGCAGCTTTTAGTGCAATAGTTTTAACAGAAGTTTCATTACACTAATTGTCAACAAACACGAAAGTGAAAAAAACACCTAATTAAGAATGAAGTTTAATACACTGAAGGATAATGATCTTACTGCGGAATAGTTGCCACAAACTTTACAGAAACAGTTCAAAATAGGATTTCGAACAGTTACTCAAACAAGTTTTAAACTACGTCATAAAACTGTAAAAAACAACAAAATGTACTCCCTTTGATAAAAAGTTCCAGGACAGGTTTTTTAAAGACAGAAATTTGCACTTACCAGGTAATGAACCTAGCTCCTATAAAAGTAGTCCCCTCGGCTGTGTACGCATAATTGCCAATGTTTCTGGAGGTCTTTGAAGCAAACAGGGAAATTTTCAACTGCGGTGCTTGTAAGCTTATTTGTCACGGCTCGTTACATGTCTGCGATATCTTGCTGAAACTTGCCTTGTAGTTGCCTTACGTTGTCATCCAGTAAGGACCAGTCCTGAGAATGCCACAAATCTTGGCGGCGATGTCGTATTGCTTGCTACAAGCGTTTCAGCACTTCGATATAATGGTTCTGGTTCTCTGGTCGACCTGGAGGAACTTACGCTGAACTAGTCCTTTACTGTCAAAGAATAAGATCAAAACTGTCTTTGTTCTCGAAGCTCGTCGTTTGGCTTTTTACGAGGCTGATGATCCAAGACTCCACCGTTCAGCACTTTGACGCTTCTTGTGAGGATCATACTAGTAGCACTAACTTCCGTCGCCAGCAAGAATCTGTAACAGAAATGTGGGCTCACGTCTGGCTCTGTCCAGCAGTTCAGCAGAAATTCTTCGTCTTTCCTCTTTGTGTTTTCCGACTGTGTGTGAGGTCCGAGATTTGCAATAAGTTTCCGTTTCCCTAAATCTTCGCGTAAAATATTACGACACTCATCATGATCCATATTAAACTCTTCTGATATCAGACACACTGTTAAATGACGGTCTTCCTGCAATAACTGGTTTACACGCTACACCTTTGCATTGGTACACTATGTGATCAAAAGTATCCGGACACCCCCAGAAAATTACGTTTTTCTTATTAGATGCATTGTGCTGCCACCTACTGCCAGGTACTCCATATCAGCGACCCTAGCAGTCTTTAGACATTGTGAGATAGCAGAATGGGGCACTCGGCGGAACACATGGACTTAGAACGTGGTGAGGTGATTGGGTGTCACTTTTGTCATGCGTCTATACGTGAGATTTCCACAGTCGTAAACATCTCTAGGTCCACTGCTTCCGATGTCATAGTGAAGTGGGAACGTGAAGCGTACACGTGAACCTCGCCTGCTGACAGACAGAGACTGCCGACAGTTGAATGGGGTCGTAATGTGTAATATACAGACGTGTATCCAGACCATCAGACAGGAATTCCAAACTGCATCAGGATCCACTGCAAGTACTTTGACAGTTTGGCGGGAGGTGAGAAAACGTGGATTTCATGGTCGAGCGGCTGATCATAAGCCACACATCCCGCCGGTAAGTGCCAAACGACGTCTCGCTTGGTGTAAGGAGCGTAAACATTGGACGACTGAACAGTGGAACAACGTTGTGTGGAGTGACGAATCACGGTACGCAATGTGGCGATCCGATTGCATTCTGTGGGTATGACGAATGCCCGGTGAACGTCATATGTCAGCGTGTGCAGTGCCAACAGTAAAATTCGAATTCGGTGGTGTCATGGTGTGGTCGTGTTTTTCATGGACGGGGATTATACCCTTTGTTTGTTTTTCGTGGCGCTATCACATCCAGGACTACATGAGCCGTGGATGGCTCATGTTATGCTTTGGATTAAACCTTGGTTGCTAATCTGTGTTTAATCTCCCGCGGTTATCGCGATTATGCTGTTATCCTCTCTCTCCGCAAGTGGCAGCAGCATTGTGCATCGATATTCGCACCTTTTACTATCTTTGGCCTGGCGCTTATAGTTTCCGGCCGTGCTGTGTGCGACTAGTTGGTCGCTTGGCGTGGAGCAGCGAGGAAAACTCCGCGGCGCGTAGTTTGCTAAGGCCGCTGGCGGCATTCATGCGCGGTAGGAGTGTGTGGTGCTGTTCCCATTCCTACGAGGTCCGTGGCTCACCGATCCTGGGCACGAAAGTTGAGTTCTGACCTCTAACCAGCAACTCACGACAGTTCACACTGTGTCGTTTGGATTTTGTTGTCAGCTGTTGGGACATCCCCGCGAGAAACAACGTGTGTTTCCAAGTTGGCAAATTTTAGCCACCCTCCGGTGGAGTTTAACTGTACTTGGTTATTTTGAATTGAAGTGCACCAGCGGTATCTTCTGCATTGTGGCCTTTAATGTTCAGGGTACCTGCCTTGGCCGTTGAAGTTAATTCAGGCAGTGTATTTTCGTCGTCGTGTTGTCGCTGTCCGGCACGGTGTGCAGTTTGACGGCTCAATGTGTATTTGGATGTAGGTGCAAATACTTTCTACGTTGTTCCATTGACCTCCCTGTTGTGTGCTAGTCGGGTGGAGTGCAAGTTATCTTGTCGGTGGGTCCGTTGATTGTCTATCGGTTGGGTTGTCATCGGATCGAGAACGGTTGGGCCGACTGCCTGTCTCACCTAAGCGAGCGTTAGTGTTTGAATTCCAGGCCGACCCTCGGAAACTTCTGCGCGCCGTTGGGTGTACTGCCTTTTCTTATTTGTTCTTGTTTGTATTTGTATGGCTTCTGGGTGATTTTTAAATTAAGGTTGTTTTGCCCTTAAGGCGTAAGATTGTTTGGGCCTTCAGCCTAATTTAAAGAACTGTTTTAAGTAAGGCCTTTAGCCTTTTTATAAACATAATTCTGTTGAGTCTTAAGTGATGGGCCTTCAGTCGATTTTGAGTTAAAGTGGTTTTGCTCGTAAAGTGTCAGATTGTTTGGGCGAACAGCCTAATTAAAGAACTGTTTTAAGCTAAGGCATTTTGCCTTTAAAAATTCTGATTTCGGATTGAGTCTTAAGTTATTGGCCTTCAGCCGTTTTTAAATTAAAGTAGTCTTGCCCTTAAGGCATGAGATTGTATGGCGTATTCAGCCGGTTATTAAGTTGCAAAAAGTAAGGCTGTGTTCCTTTTTTTAAAAATTTTCTTGGCTCTTGTAATGTTTGGTCAAATAAATTGAGTTGTATGTTCGAGTGTAACTGACAGCCGCTTATTTTAGTCACTTTCCACAATTTATGCTACCTGTTCTGTCCTCCGGGTTTAGCAGGGCGTCTCACTACATTCGTGTTTTAAGAAACGTTTTGGCTCCCACTGTTGAATAGCAATTCGGCAATGGAGACTGCATCTTTCAACACGATAGAGCACCTGTTCATAATGCACGACAATAGTATCCCCGTAATGGACAGGCCTGCACAGTGTCCTGACCTGAATCCAATAGAACACCTTTGGGATGTTTTGGAACTCAGACTTCTGACAGACCTCTCCGACCGACATCGATACCTCTCCTCAGTGCATCACTCCGTGAAGAATGGGCTGCCACTCCCCAAGAAACCTTCCAGCACCTCACTGAACATAAGCCTGCAGGAGTGGAAGCTGTCATCAAGGGAAAGTAAGGGTGGGGCAACACCATACTGAATTCCAGCATTACCGATCGAGGGCGCCACGAACTTGTAAGTCATTCTCAGCTAGGTGTCTGGATACTTTTGATCACATAGTGTATGTGCTGTACGTGGGCGACCAGCTCTGTGATCGTCTTGCACTGAATCTCTGCCTTGACGACACCATTTTGCGCCACTCGAAAACTCGACTTCTTGAAAGGACCTCGCCTGCATATTCTTGATTAATTATTGTCCAGGCTCCACTAGGGTTTAGCCCGAGCTTAGCGCAGAACATTCAGTCTTTGCTCACGATCAGCATCCATTCTTCCCCGTAACTAATGCGCCAAGAACATAAACAGTGTGTTTCTAAGGACGGCCCTGCCACCTAGTGAGTTTGCCCGGAAACGTGACTAACGTAATTTCAAGGACGCACTCGTGCCGTGCAACATAAAACAACTTTTGCTCATTTTTAGTACTGCACATTGTGAAATGGAAAAGTCTGTTGTGGAACTTTTCTGACAAAGGGAGTATCATGCATCTGGTGTGGACAGATCACAACGCGATCGCTTTTCTATAGGCCAAACTGGTCGGTATTTTATAAATAGATACGAAGATACACAATATGTTTCATAATGTAGCATCTTTTGTTTGGTTAATAGCTCTGTACCTTCTAAGTAGGTAAACGTTTGACAGTGAACGAAAATATTTGAAACTAGTCGTTAGTAGAAACACTATTTGCAATTCCTAATAGAAATCTAAAATTTGGTACATTAAAAATGTGATTTGTTTTTAATTTTGTCTTCGTGCCTTTTTCAATACTTTTAATAGTCTTCTACCCTGGGTGCCGTTGCGATTGAACAGCGAGGTCATTGTGACTGTATCGCTGAATTCTCGTCTGTATCGTGACGCTCGGTATACGGGCTCGGCGGCGGCCGTACTTCGCACTGGACGTGCAGCAGCTGCTGAAAACGCAGGCGGGGGCAGCCGTTGCGTATGCAGAGCCAGCACGGCGAGGACACCGCATGCCCGGGGCGCCGCCTCTTCCGCACGTCAGCAGCGCTGCCCGCCGTTGCTTTATGTTGCCTGCGGGTCGTGCGGCGGCGGACCGTGGCGTGTAGCGCGCCCCGAGCCGTGCCTGCCGGCGAACGCTACTTTACTTTACTGGCCGCGTTTTATGGCCGAGCGAGCGCCCCGCCCAGTAGGCGTGGTCGCTGTGCGAGAACCACAGAGGCCCACGCTGTCTGCATGTCGAAAACCACCGAAATAACGTGGCATAAAAAACACTGCAACATAAAAGTTGGCCGGCCGAAGTGGCCGTGCGGTTAAAGGCGCAGCAGTCTGGAACCGCAAGACCGCTACAGTCGCAGGTTCGAATCCTGCCTCGGGCATGGATATTTGTGATGTCCTTAGGTTAGTTAGGTTTAACTAGTTCTAAGTTCTAGGGGACTAATGACCTCAGCAGTTGAGTCCCATAGTGCTCAGAGCCATTTGAACCATAAAAGTTGAAAAACCCTGTGGCCGGAATTCCTGCAACGATGTAAATGTCATTCTCACAAAGGGAGCATTGCCTCCGTTCAAAATTAAGTAAATAAATATTTTTCAGCTGATAGTCGGTAAATAATACATCTTCAGAAACTGACAGAGGAAACGACATTGAAAAAAATAAATGGTTTTAGTGTCACAGTTACCTACATCTACATCTGCATCTACATCCATACTTCACAAGCTATCTGACGGTCTGAGAGTAACTTGAGTACCTCTATCAGTCCTCCCTTGTATTCCAGTGTCGTATATTTCGTGGAAAGAAGGATTGTCGATATGCCTCTGTGTGGCCTCTTATCTCTCTGATTTTATCCTCGTGGTCTCTTCGTGAGATATACGTAGGAGGGAGAAAAATACTGCTTGACTCTTCGGTGAAGGTATGTTCTCGAAACTTCAACAAAAACCCGTACCGAGCTACTGAGCGTCTCTCCTGCAGAGTCTTCCACTGGAGTTTATCTACCATCTCCGTAACGCTTTCGCGATTGTGAAATGATCCTGTAACGAAGCGCGCTGCTCTCCGTTGGATCTTCTCTATCTCTTCTATCAACCCTGTTTGGTACCGATCCGACACCGGTAAGCCGTATTCAAGCAGTGGGCGAACGAGTGTACTGTAACCTACTTCCTTTGTTTTCGGACTGCATTTCCTTAAGATTCTTCCAATGAATATCAGTCTGGCATCTGATTTACCGACGATTAATTTTATATGGTCATTCCATTTTAAATCACTCCTAATGCCTACTCCCAGATAATTTATGGAATTAACTGCTTCCATTTGCTGACCTGTTAATTGTAGCTAAATGATAAAGAATCTTTCTTTCTATGTATTCGCAGCACATTACAATTGTCTACATTGAGATTCAATTGCCATTCCCTGCACCATGCGTCAATTCGCTGCAGATCCTCCTGCATTTCAGTACAATTTTCCATTGTTACAACCACTCGATATACCACAGCATCATCGGCAAAAAGCCTCAGTGAACTTCCGATGTTATCCACAAGGTCATTTATGTATATTGTGAATAGTAATGGTCCTACGACACTCCCCTGCGGCACACCTGAAATCACTCTTACTTCGGAAGACTTCTCTCCATGGAGAATGACATGCTGCGTTCTGTTATCTAGGAACTCTTCAATCCATTCACACAATTGGTCTGATAGTCCATATTCTCTTACTTTGTTCATTAAACGACTGTGGCGAACTGTATGGAACGCCTTGCGGAAGTCAAGAAACACGGCATCTACCTGGGAACCCGTGTCTATGGCCCTCTGAGTCTCGTGGACAAATAGCGCGAGCTGGGTTTCACACTATCGTCTTTTTCGAAACCCATGCTGATTCCTACAGAGTAGATTTCTAGTCTCCAGAAAAGTCATTATACTCGAACATAATACGTGTTCGAAAATTGTACAACTGATCGACGTTAGAGATATAGAAGGCCTATAGTTCTGCACGTCTGTTCGACGTAGCGTAAATGAAGGAAATGTTTATTGAAATCAACGGCAACCTGGATCAGTGCTCCCGAGAAATCGTTCTATAACGCTGGACACCTACACAATCTGAGCAAAATATCTGGACCTTCCTATGTAATGTTAGAATTCACCACTATACGTCACTATTAAATATGGCACGAGGGGTATTGTTTAGTCAGTGGAGCAGTAACAGCAGAATGCGGCCGACAGAACAGGTCGGTGGCTTCGAAAGTGGACTTGTGATTGAATATCATCAAAGTAACAGATACATCACCGACGTCTGAACGCTTCTAAAGCTACCCAGGTTGATGCATTTGTGAAATGGAAACCCGAAGGACCAGCTAAGGTTAAAGCAAGACCAGGCGCCGCTCCGGGTAGCAATGCGGTCTAGGAGGTCTTGCCACGGCTCACGCTGCTACCCCCATCGGAAGTTCGAGTCCTCCGTCGGGCATGGGTGTGTGTGCTGTCGTTAGCGTACGTTACTTTAAGTAAGATTAAGTAGTGTATAAGCCTAGGGACCAATAATCTTACCAGTTTGGTCCCATAGGAACTTACCACAAATTTCCAAAATTCCGATGATCTCAGCAGTTTGGTCCCATAGTCCTTACCACAAATTTCCAATTTTCCAAGACCAGGCATTCCTCATGTACAGAGGGACTGCGGCTGCTGAGCATTCCTGCGAGTGTTTGTAAGAAACCGCTTGAAACCAATGCGATGAATCAATTTTGTTTTTCAGATTCCTGCCAGCAGTCCAGGTTAAAAGAAATCAGATACAATTGTCAGCCATACATTGTTTCAGTCAACGTTAAGCAAAGCCTTAGGTATTGTAAGCAGTGACGCCACGGCTTAGTGAATGACGGAAGAGAGTGATTTGGAGTGATGACTCACTGCCAATCCGATGCAGTGGCTACGATGTGGCGAATGCTTGAAGAATGACACCTCCTACAACGCCTAGTGCCAACCGTGAAGTACGGAGCACATGCTGTAATGGTATGGCGCTACATTTTGTATTCAGTGTGCAGCCACCTTTTTGCAAGGATATTCTGTACTGCCGACAACAGAAGAACAGTCCAAAGTTCTGTATACCGCCTGGAAGGCAGCGCGTGGGTCTGCCCCTAAAAACTGAAAGGTTGGCCGAATGAAGGAAGCGAGTAGGAGCAGGTGAGGTAAAACACGTCGGTACTGCAAGTGAAAGTGGTTTACTGGTGCATGAATATATACAGAGGCATGCATAACTTTGTACGTAGGTGCGAAACCGTAGACCCGTCGTAAGTAGAGCAAAGTCTCTATAGAAGCCAAGCTGAAGCGAAGTGTCCCGAAGCCAAGCTGAAGCGAAGTATCCCGGCCGTCTACTCTTAATCAAATGGACTGAATCTGTAGCGGCGCTCGTACAGCTGAACACCGCCGGCTAGAGGGCGCTGTCGTCGATGTCGGTGTCGTAGTGTCAACCTACGAACTTGCACCTACGCCGTGGCATCGTAGCTATAGATACCACACAAAGACCATGGTTCTTTGTATCAGCGTGACAATGAACGCTGTCATAAAGTGCGTTCTGTGAACGAACGGTTTTCGGACAATAACATTTTAGAATTCGATTGACCTGCCCAAAGTCTCGTCCTGAGCGGAACTTATAATATCGTAGACTTCCGTCCAGACTTTAGCATCCATCATCACTACCTACCACAGTTTTGGCTCTTGGGAAAGAATGCGCTGCCATACCTTCACACACATTCAGATATTTCTTTGGAACTGTCCCCAGGAAAGTTCAAGCCATTATAAAGTGAAGGGTGGACGCACCCAGCATTAATGTTCAATACCAGGTGTCCGCATACTTCTGATCGGATAGTGCATGGTTTTAACGCAGCCCAGTAGGTTCAACACATTTTGCACATAGTGTAACCACGTATTATTATACTAATTATTGCGAAACACTCTGTTTCCGGCGATCGTTGGTCAAGTAAGGACTAAATTTTTCACCGTATGTAACGAGGATTGTAGTGACGTATACCTGTCTCCAAGCATTCGCTTCTCCTTACTTTCGCTACTTACTGTAATACCCCAAATATCTAGAGCCCCTAATGAAATCCCTTTGGTAGCAAAAGATATAAAAGAAATTTGTTATTCTGACATTGACGGAAGCTACTGGCAACAAAATATTACCACTATTGTAAGATTGACTAACAGAAATACTATGTAACTAACAAGGAAAGAACTAAATGAAAGATGATATGAAGCATAAACTCTAAATAAAGAATTCAAAATATATGCCACACGAAGATTTACACCCAGACAAGATAAAGTGATCAGAGATAACATTCATCCAAGAAGAGAGCTGTAGCCCAATCGAGCTGTAAGTTCGCTGCGACTACAATGTGAAACTTCAATGGAGATATTAATTCGCTATCTTGTAAAAGTTGTGATAACAGTACGCCTATTGACCGCTACTAGATTGTTTCTGACCGATCTGGTGTTTTAAAGCTTTTCCAATATCGTCTTGTCGTACAAGTGAGAATTCTGAACAGATGTAAGATAAGTTACCGTTTAGCCAGACACGAAACATGAAGGAAAAATAAGTCGTGTGATACTTAATCAATTCTGGGACTCAATCGTCGTGATCTGTGATAGTCACGAACGTTGAAGTATACAGCAACGTAAACTCTACAAATAGCCTTGAGTAGGAAACATCTACACGCGATCATGAAGATTTCACAGGTACGCCGTGTTCTCGCAAGCTGTAGTCACTGTCAGAATTGGTTCAAATGGCTCTGAGCACTATGGGACTTAACATCTGTGGTCATCAGTCCCCTAGAACTTAGAATTACTTAAACCTAACTAACCTAAGGACATCACACACATCCATGCCCGAGGCAGGATTCGAACCTGCGACCGTAGCAGTCGCGCGGTTCCGGACTGAGCGCCTTAACCGCGAGACCACCGCGGCCGGCACTGTCAGAATTGCTGATGCAAATAGCTTCAGGTTCCTGAATGACAGATCAGTGTGCTTTCAAATGCAGTGGGTAAATAATTCAGAAGTTCAATAAACTCAGATATAACTTAAATGCCTCGTGCCGGCTACGTCATTTCATGGAAGTTTACTGTATAAGTGTGAAATAATTATGTCTTGAGAGAACGCCGAAGTTAAATGTGATTTAATGACACTATTAACAGGGAGCAGTAAGTTAACATCGAAATACGACGCATTCCGTACGTTGTTTGGAGAATACCTTATCTCTGGATTTATGACGTGGGAGTTGTTGAATTAGCATCGTATGGACGCCTTAACGACGCTATGATACTTCACAAACCAACATGCTCCCAAGACTATAATGTGACGTCGGCTTGAATGGTGGAACTTATAATTCGAGATATCATATTATCTAAGTTTGAAGATTCATTTGCAAACCAGGCATAAAGAACTACTGTTATCAAGTTTCGCCTAAACTTGCCGTCGCGAACACTCGAAGGATATTTGGTTGTTTCAGATAAAGGGAGTTGTTGCGGTACCGAGTGGTGCAGTCGCTGTGTAGCAGTAAAGAAGACAGACATTGGTTCAAATGGTTCAAATGGCTCTGAGCACTATGGGACTCAAGATCTTAGGTCATAAGTCCCCTAGAACTTAGAACTACTTAAACCGAACTAACCTAAGGACATCACACACACCCATGCCCGAGGCAGGATTCGAACCTTCGACCGTAGCAGCCTCGCGGTTCCGGACTGCAGCGCCAGAACCGCACGGCCACCGCGGCCGGCAAGACAGACATTCTTCGAACACCATTGCTTTAATTACAAGCGTGGCCTCTTATACATTCCGGCATGCTGCTGCATCGATACACGGATATCTGTTAAAGGGAGATAGTATCTGAAACTAACCAAATAAAACGAGGAGTTTGTTTCAGCAGTTACAGATCGGAGTTGTCGCGATCGACGGACGCCGACATGTCTCCATCAGACTTGACTTATCATCCCCATCGAGCCGACACACACACACACACACACACAGCCACACACGCACACACCCACACCCACCCACCCACCCACCCACCCACACACACACACACACACACACACACACACACACACACACACACACGCCACATTATGGATGTAGCAAGTAGTGTGTACAACAGCACTTTTCAGTTCCCCATTTTGTTTTTTTTCTCTTTCCCGAACAGATTTTTATTCCTCTGCGGTCTGACGAACAGTAATCATGCCTCCCTTGGAATTGTTGGTAATAGCTGAGGTCCTAATATTTGAAGTCGTCTTCATATTAGAACACATCGAAACTGAATCGTCAAGTTACTGCCTCATTTCAAGCAGACGCGGTTATTCTACAGTACGGCAACCGGCATCTGCAGCGACAGGCCACAGTGAAATACTACACCGCCACTGGAAAGCAGCTGATGTGTCCCGACCATTTACTGCAGCACTGTCAACACCCCCACTCAGTACTGTGGACTTTTGAAAAGTTGGCGATTTTCCATGCTCTGGAAACTCCATCTTGTGAAACGATCGAATTAGAGGTTTTAGAGTAATGCCGACTCGATCCGAATCGGACACGAACTGCTTGCAGGAAGAAAACATGGCAAGTGTGATAACTTCTCCGGAACTCGGTGTGACTAACGACACCCTCCGCTGAGAGAGAGAGAGAGAGAGAGAGAGAGAGAGAGAGAGAGAAACTGGAGTGCTATGAAAATTATGGAGTCGGTGAGAACGTGTAGAAAAGAAAAAGTGCGAATAACGAAACGGTTTCGTTACTCCGAGTCCACTGAGGGTAATCAATCGGAGGAATACGGAAACCACCGATTCCACCCGAATCGCTCACGAACAGCGTGCAAGGAATAAAACGTGCAAGTAACGAAACCCTCCAGATAGAACAAAACAGTACTTTCACTCTCTTGGAATATTCGATACTCAGTAACGAACACATACGATGTGTAACAGCCCCATTGTCGAGATGCGGGAGACGTTACTGATGTTGCGACCGAGCCCCATGTTTGCCAGTTCATCGTCGCGGGTCTACCTTAAGCGCACCGTAGGGCGTTAGAATGAGTGATTTCCTACCATTGACCTCTCGAAAGTGCCATGAGCATATGGCTGCAGTTCGTGCACGTAACTATTCATCATGAATGAACGTAGTTATCCACAAGGCCACTTTCTTTTTAACGTCCGGCTGGCTATTACTTCTTGTAAGAAATTTTATTTCAATTTATGTTGTACCAAGAGACAAACGTTACAGTTAGTAGTTGTTAAGCTGTGTAAGAACTGAGATTAATGCCATCATGTTGCAATTCATTTTACTACCTGATATGATGACTTTCATTCTATACCATCTCTAATGGCCTTAATGTCGACGGGACGATAAATCCTAATCTTCCTCCCTTTTTTGATTCTATGACCATTTACAGTTTTACTTTATAATCAGTCAACTTCCTGATCATGGACAGGTTCCCAAACATCGTTTTAAGAATAAGTATTTCATACCCAGGTTTTACCTGTTTGCTGGTAAACCAGTGCTATTTATAAGGCGGCCAACGGCCTTGCTTCGTTGAATACACTGGTTCCCGTCAGAACGTGGAAGCTACGTCGGACATCAGTGGTAGCTGAATCGATAACAGCGCTGGGAATTTTCCCATTACCTTTCGGGTAAGAAGGAGAAGGGGCGTAAAGTTCCTCTTCACCAGACTCTGTGTCATTGTTCTGGATTATATTCCGAACCTCTCCGTGGTATCTCATGGAGTGACCGCAACTGACACTGTTGATAGCGATCCGTCCGTCGGATAGGATCGTTAAACGCGGCGGCCCCCTTCGTGCTATACGAGAGAAGTAGGCTGTATGCCGTCACTGGGATAAACCCTCTCCATTGGTTCAAATGGCTCTGAGCACTATGGGACTTAACTTCTGAGGTCATCAGTCCCCTAGAACTTAGAACTACTTAAACCTAACTAACCTAAGGACATCACACACATCCATGCCCGAGGCAGGATTCGAACCTGCGACCGTAGCAGTCGCGTGGTTCCGGACTGAGCGCCTCAACCGCGAGACCACCGCGGCCGGCAACCCTCTCCATTCAATCATCATTATCCAACACAAGTAATGTTCAAATGTCTGTGAAATCTTATGGGATTTAACTGCTAAGGTCATCAGTCCCAAAGCTTACACACTACGTAACCTAAATTATCCTAAGGACAAACACACACACCCATGCCCGAGGGAAGACTCGAACCCCCGCCGGGACCAGCTGCACAGCCCATAACTTCAGCGCGTTAAATCGATCGGCTAATCCCGCGCGGCTTATCCAACACAAACGACACACACACACACACACACACACACACACACACACACACACACACTACAATCATCTAGATGTATCAGATACTGTCAGCTCACAAATCTCACACTTCGCGGAGGAGTGATGCCTGTGGGCGCTAAGGATAGGAAAAATTCATTCCATTTAGGTGGATGAACCTTCCCCTCGATGTCTCGCAGCCAATCGTGCCACGCTACTTCACCTTCTTTTTTATTAAGTAAAAGAAAGTCGTGGAGCACTTTGCGAATGAACACATGTTTCTATACTCAAAATAATTTCCTTTAATGGCCGACACAATTTTGATAATAGTCCTTTCTTTGTGGAGACTAGATTCGGACATGACGCCCATTTTCAAACCATCGCGTGCTAAAGCTTTTGTGACGTTATCTAAAGTAACATTACAATGTACAGCCATGATTGTACATCAAAGTTAAATTTCACGTAAGACATTACGATTTGTTTTACCTGTACAGCAACTCGGCCTGGTATGGATTCAACAAATCGTTGGAAGTCGCACGCAGAAATAGTAAGTCACACTTCGCTGTAACATCACCTTCGTTTCCCCTTTATCCAACATCCGGTCTCGTTGGGGTATCAATGGTACTTCCACACTTCATTCGGTCTTACCACCATTCTCCTTCCACAGTTTGGTTCCATATCAGATTTCACCTCCTTAAACTGATCTTCATTGTATCAATCCATTTTGTTCTTGATCTTCCTCTTGGCCGCTTGCCATCAATCCCGAACTCCATCATTCTTCTTGGTATTCTTCTTCTCCCATCCTCTTCATATGCCCAAACTAATTTAATCTATTCTTTTTAATTTTCTCAGTCAACTTCTCCACTCCAATTTCCTTCCTAACATCTTCATTTTTCACTCTGTGTTCCCTCGTCTTCCCTAGCATGCTTATCAAAAACTTCATGTCACTGGATTGTATCCTACTCTCCTCTCTTCTAGTCATAGTCCAAGTCTCTCAGCCGTAAATTAGTATGGGTGTGAAGTAAGTCTTGTTTAGCACCAGTTTGCACCTCATTGGCACTTCCCTTCCCCACACCAAACCCCTCACACACTGGTAAAATGTACTACTCTGATGTATTATTTTGCTAATTTCTGTCTTCAAACGAGCATTCCCCATTAATACACTTCCCAAATATTCAAAGTTGTCCATTATTTCAATATTGCGTCCTCAGGCTACCGCCATGGTTTTGCTTTTCTCCACACTAAACTTCATTCCATATTTCTCGAACTTATCATTTAGGGTGCCTATTTGTTTTTGTACCGCCTTACTGCTTGTTCCCCGCACCAAAATATCAAGATCAAATAGCAACATCTTCATCTCCCTTCCTCTATGGCCTTCTTTCATCTCTTTGACTATTTCATCCATCATCATTATAAATAGTACTGGTAATATTACACTTCCTTGTCGTAGTCCCGTAACAGTCTTAAACCATTCATTTCTTCCAATTGGTGTCCACACACAACTAGAGCTTTCTTCATACATTGCCTAGATGACTTCAAGTGTCTGCTTTCCAACTCCCGGTTGCCCATACTTTTTCCCTGGGAACAGTGTCATATGCTTTCACTAGGTCGAGAAATGTCATCACCAGATGTTTCCCATACTCCCAATGTCCATCCATCAACTGTCTCATTCCTTATAGCCATCCATAAATGCGAAAGTGGTGCTAGTGCAGGATTTTATGCTCGATCTGACGCCTCGATTATGTTCCATAAGTGTTCAATTGGATTCATGTCGGCCGTTTTTGGATGGCTCTAATTGTCCAGAATGTTCTGACCAGGTGCATTTTCATCTACAAAGATTTCATCACTGTTTTATAACTTGAAGTCCATGAACGGCTGCAAATGGTCTCTAAGTAGCTGATCATAACCATTGCCAGTCAATGGTATGTCCAGTTGGACAAGCGAACCCAGTCCGTTCCACGTAAACACAGCCCGCAGTATTATGGGGCCACCATCAGCTTTCACATTGCCTTGTTGACAACTTGTGTCGATGGCTTTTTGGGGTCTGGGCCACACTCAACTGATATCAGGACTCATGTGACCACGCCACGGTTTTCAGGTCGTCTAAAATCCATTCCACGTGGTCTCGAACACAGGAGAGGCGCTGCAGGCGATGTCGTTCTGTTAGCGAAGGCACTCGCGTCGGTCGTCTGCTGCCATAGCCCTTAACGTCAAATTTAACACCACTGTCCTAACGGATAAGTTCGTCGTATGTCTCACATTAATTTCTGCTCTTGTCTGTTACCACTGACGACTCTACCCACACGGCACTTATTCCCGGTCGTTAAGTCAAGGCCGTCAGTCACTGTGTTATCTGTGGTGATATGTAACGCTTCAGACGTGGTATTCTCGGCACACTGCAGAAACTGAGGACCTCGGAATACTGAATTCCCTAACGATTTCTAAGACGCAACGTTTCGAACGTCTAACTCCAACTACCATCCCGCGTTCGAAGTCTGTTAATTCCTGTCGCGCGGCCATAATGATGCCGGAAACCTTTCCACATGAATCACCTCAGTATAAATGACAGCTCCGGCAATGCACTGCCCATTTGCACCTTGTGTACGCGATATTGTTGCATGTATACGTGCATATCGCTATCCCATATTTTTGTGACCTCACTGTATTTACAAACCTTAGACGCAAGGGGAATCGTTAGTTGCCACAGCTAATAAATCAGACACGTATTATTCCTCACGATTAACCGTTACACAGATAACCGATCAACGCAATAAATTTCGTATGAGGCTATAATACGAATTCTTTCCAATCGAACACAGCAACCCGAAGCACAGCGCTACCCTAGTCGTCTCATAACCTTGATAAAGATCGCTAGCATTGATATGCGACAGCCTCACACGCAACTTAAACATGACGTCCTCTTGTAGTCAGTGTTAACAAACAAATCTTATCAGCATAAATCTTGGTTACATTTGTTACAGTTAATTACAATAATTTACATTTCTTTTAGATACACAACTGTGACATTACGTATGGGATTAAAACTAAAGCAGTGCAACAGTACAGTGCGAACAAAACTATACAATTTTCAGTCATAGCCAACATAACAAGTTTATATCAAAACCATTTATAAATTTTCTCAAAATCGTCAAACACACACTTTTAAAATTTACACATTTATGTAATATCTTGCCCATGGATCATTATTTCCACATATGAATTGGTCCAAAGACCAGTGGTTCATGCTTATGCGTACAACAAGCGTCTATGATTACGCTATGACACCACGTAATTTAGTGTACATGGAGAAAATATTAACAGTAACATTGCAAGCTGCAAATGGTAATGATAGGCGTTCTATTGCTTATCCTGTTTTGGGCATATATTCTGTGTCCTACAAGCCCAACTCATTTATTGTATAGTTACCGAATACATGACACTTATAGTTTCTTTCTTATGACACATGTCGTACATGCAACAACCGGTTAACTGACTGGTAGTCTATTCTTTATTTGTACATTAGATCACTTTCCTTATCATCACCTGCATACCGTAAGAGTCTTTCTACAAGTAATACCTGTGCTACATTCGGCTCATATCGAAAAATATTAGAATTTAAAAACCAATTCGCCACCGAAACCGGTTAATTGCTCGTATTTGGCATGAATGTAGTGAAACCACTGACGTTTAGAAATGTCCTGTCTACAGCACATTTCATACGTGTGCTGACCTTGCTACACATTAAGCTACAACCACTCCATTGATCATATGCTATTATTATCTCACATAATAACAAAAATTTTTCTTCGTAAAAGTATGGAAGCTAACAACAAAAAGTATCAGACGTTTCCCCATATGAGACTTTACTTCTCTCTATCCCAGTTTGCCAACAGAACTAAATAAAGTCCTTGCTATAAATGTTGTCGACACGTAACGGCAATATTTTAACTCAGTCCCGATGTTCTTTGATAACAGGGTAACTGGCAAGTTTCAGTTGCCTGCTTTAACGTACCACCAATAAAGGAAGGCGTTGTATTGGCAGGACACGGTGTTAAAACATTGCTCTAAGCTATGCTGTATAAATACTCGTATCCCTCTTTGGCCAGTATTACTTCTAGGTTTTGAATAGGTAGGGCTATACACTTTTGATGAAACAGTACTTTTGTTGTTACAAAACCACTGAACGTCCTACAATTCAATACATATGAGTGTCCTGCGATGTTGCTCGGTTCAGTCTGAAGACTCATCTCTATATACCTGCTGCAACCTATGGTTACTTGAAGAAGGTCAACGTAATCCATCCTTGGTCTATCTCCACAATTTTTACCGCCAGCGCTACCTCCATTATTGAATTAACTATTTCGTGACGCCTCACAATGTGTCCTATTAAATGAGCTCTTCTTTTTGTCAAATTGCACCATAAAGTCGTTTTTCCCCTTTTCGGTTCGGTATCTCTTCAAACGTTATCCACTCTATCGTTCCTGCAAGATCGTCAGCTCTTATCTTAAATTTAATGATTAAAATATGAATTATGGTAGAGTCTCCAACTGCTCCTGGGAACGAGCTTTCTACGAATGTTTTGCTTAACTGTATGGGCGTCAAGGAGTGCCAGTGTGGATCAGTTTTCAGTAAGACTACGGATGGCTTATATTATGTTAGCTGTGTTACCTCATCTTGGGCTTCATTAAACGGACGTCCGTCCACACATCCCGCTGTCAATCTCTCCTCCCTGTATCCAGCCTCAGTTCCCATCTCGTGGATGGTTCTTTATTTTACTACCGTATGCTCAATTTTGATCATTGCCATTATATGCTGCGACGCCTTTCATTTTATTTTGATATTTTACAGCAATGACCAATGCTACCTGTAAAGCTTACATAGTGCTACTCCTATGTAATCCTATAACGCAACGGTAACGGTCTTTGTGGCATGAGTTCACTTTCTGTGCAGGAAATTAAAGTCATGTTACTGGAATAATCTCTAAGTGAGTTATTATCTTCAGTTTTTATTTTACTTCTGTCATTTGCCAATTATCCTTCAATGTTTGTAAGTTTAGTTTTTCTATCTGATGTACAGTCCCGCCACGGTAGCCGAGAGCGCTAACGCGCGGCTTCCTGGTCTCGGGTAGGCGCGACGGCGCCAGATCGAATTCGCCTGGTGGATTAACGACGAGGACCGGTGTGCCAGCCAGCCTGGATGTGATTTTTCGGGGGTTTTCCGTATCAGGTGAACGCCGGGCTGGTCCCCAAACTCCGCCTCAGTTACGAGGCTCACAGACATCTGAACATACTCGTACCATTCCACGGATTGTACTAGTGCAGACAGTTGGGGTACACTAATTCATTCCCGGGGGTTACGGGGTGGTGACAGAAAGGGCGTCCGGCCACCTCATAAAATTAACATGCCACGTCCGATTAACCAGCAGACCCAGCAAGTCGGGATTAATACTGGGAAAGAGAGAGAGGTGTTATGTACAGCTGGTTAATGTCTGCTCACAAGCATTTTATAATAAAACGTTTGACCGTAGTGTCGACCAGTGGATTGGTCCCTTCCACCTTTACCTGGCGCTCCCCTAATTGCTTGTCTCCCCTAAGACACAAGTTTCGATTTGTGTCTAGCATCATTGCTACTTTATGATTGTTTGTATGGTGTACATTTGTTTTGTAGGAATACACGACAGCCAGTCTGTACGTTTGTCATTTTCATCCCATTATAGCAAACGTTTTCAACACCTGAGTATTAATGATCATCAGTACCGCCATTTGGTAACCTAGTTGTCTTCCTGAACCGTGCAACTGCTGTAATGATTAAGTTTCCTATTCTTTATGGATAAGATAGATTAATCTATACATATGTATGACTTGTTCACCCAAACCCTGATATTCTTTCATTTACCAATTCTTATTTTTCCTGCTTGTGTTCAGCGGTCAGTATCTCTTATTATGCAGTATGTGTTTTTTGTATTTCTTATTGATATTTTCAGATTACTCTGACGATGAAGCACAAATCGAAACGTGTAAATAAAGAAAGTAATCACCACACAGCCTATGATTTCCATATATATTTTCATAGCGTCCATTATAGAACTGATACAACGTTAAAACTAATAACTTGACCGCTTCCTTCATGAGTACAGATTACCTGAAACATACTCACAGCCACAGTACTATATATCTGTGTCCTTACCCAACGAAGTCAAAGTAATATAATCATACAGAACACTTACTACATCATGTAGACTGTCCTATCCAGTTCCCTCAACTACCACAAAGCAATAACATAGACGAATATTGCATATTTAATTACTGAAGACTAACAACTTTCATGAAGTGTTGTTCATAGTATAGATAATCATAATATAGTAAAACCAATCTTCCTCCGCAACCTATATGACATACAGTTTCATATTTCACCCAATGTTACATGTGCCTTTCAGTAAGTTTACATAAGAATTGTTTTCTTGAACTTGAATAATTATATGTATACTTTCATAATTTTTGATAGTACAGTGGTACTCTGCTAAGTGAGAATAATTAAAAAGTGTTACTTAAGCATGTACAGATAAAGATAATTTCAATAGATTGACGAAATATGAGGTGCGTTATATGTTGGTATGGCAGGTCACATACCAATGGTGGATGTCCTGAGGTTTCACAATTTTGTCAATTTCGATGGAAACAATGAAATTTAATTTTATATTTTATAAACTGTGTTTTTTCAGAAGTGACAGAACAGCTGTAGATAAAGCTTGGAAATCCTCTAGTGAAATGGTGATATGTGTAGCATTAACTTTTGTTAAATATTCTACAGCGGTTCTACGGATATCTTCATGTAATACATCCTTTTCAACATCACCAATTTAAATGTCGTTGCAATTTTGAATACTTTTGCTTCTATTTTCAAACAGGCTCATACACTTCAATTGCACCTTGTTTTACATTTCTGTTCACCTCCGTCAACTTAATGTATAACAAAACAACATCTTCCTCTTCATCCAATGAATCATAATATTATCTACCGAAATAATCTACATTTTCTTTGTAACAAACAGAATTACACCCTCAGTGACCACATAATTCCCATTACAAATACTGGTTGCACCTTAATCCACAATGTATTACTGATCCTGCTCGTATTCCACTGTTTCTTCACTGTGACAAAAATTCTAATAATTTTTAATTTTCTGTGTATAATTACGTCCTCTTGCTCCGTCAGTAATATTGCCCATAAGTGTTGTTTACTTTCTTCGTTTTTTTCTACTCTTTTGGCTTTTGCACTGATTGTAGAAAAATTCCCTTTAACTTTTTATATATGACAAACATAATACGTCACTGATCTGCATATCATGTATCCAACAGTTTGTTCACAGGCTTTTGGAGTTATGTGGCATTACATGTCTACGCACAGGTCATGTAATTCGCGCAAATAGAGGGCCGCTAATTTGAGTACGCCGTGATGGCACCAGGTAGCGACCCAGATGGGTTCCTTAGGACTTCCATCAAGTGATTTTGGTGACCGACACATCAACGTGAGTTCACTGTAATGGTTTTCAAATCACGGTAGCCTGGATCTGGCTCCGAGAGAAGGACCATTACACTGTTGAAAGATGACATCGCCGTCGGGGAAGACGAAGCATGAATGGTTGCAGTTCGTTCGCAGCTGTCAGCGTGTCTTCTATTACTGCCCATGGAAGCGCAAGAGAATGATCTCACATAGGCTAATACTACTCACACCAACTTGCGTCGTTCGATGCTGCACGTTTCGAACCGCCGTCCACCTCGACGAGGGGGATTGTGGAGACACCCATAGCCCTAGCGTAGCAAAAATGTGATTCACCCAAAAAGCCGACCCGTTTCCATGATCGACGGTCGAATCTCGATGGTCCCGTGGACATTGCAATCGTAACTGGCGACGTAATTGGAACAACATGTGAACACGTAGGGATGGTCTGCTGCGGAGCTCCGTGTTCAACAGTGTGAGATGAACGATGTGCTCCGAAAAACTTGTGCCTGAACCTCAGGTCACTATTTGTCCTACTTTAAAGAGCAGAACACCAGGTTCGGTGAAGAGACACAGACGTCCAACCATTTAGCGCTAGGGTAGTTTCACTGTCCTTCTACCTCTTTTCGAAGGTGTTCACGACAGTGGCACATGTACGTTAGACCAACTTTGCCGTTTTCGAGATATTCGTTCACAGGCTCAGCTCAACAATAATCTGCTGTTTGTCAAACTCGCTTATCCCAATGGATTTCCACATTTGCAGCCAGTATCTTTGCTGGGGTTATCCCCCGTCAGTGGCTGCTTCGCTTGCACACTTTTGCTATCGCGTCACCAGGCGGCATCCAACTTCGTGGTGGGCAGTGGTCAAAATGCTTTGTTTCATTAACGTATACAATTCACATAACTCACGCACACGTGTAATTACCTTTCCTATGCTGCTTATTACAATGACGTGTCCTCAGATAGGACGTAACTCATTATTTTGAAGTGAGTTGCATACAGAACACCCCCACATATTAAAAAATTGTAAAGTTTTAGTTAGCTGATTATCTTGATGTTGGTATTGTTGTCTTCTTTAGAGGCACTGTGACTTCCGCAGGTACTTTTCTAGTACAAAGAAAATTCAGTGATGAAACGATAGTGAAAGAAGTACAATTCTTAAAATAACAAATGCCATCAAGCACAGCAAATAATACACCTGCTTTCTGCTGGCTCGACTTCTGTTTACAACCACCTGCCGCCAAGTCCGTACATAATGAAGAGGGACATAAATACAGTATTATACAAAGAGTTTACATTCTCGCTGATAAATATTGAGCTAAGTTAATAGAAATCAATTTACAGAGTTTATGTAAACTCTTTAACATTGTTTTCAATACGTGAAATAGAAATATTTATGCTTGAAATAATTAAATTATATAGATAATGATTTACATGAATTTTTCCTTGTATACTCTAAGATACCCATACTAACTGGTATCGTACGACTCCTAATTTGTCATTGGCTGCATTACATTACACAGCGTAAGAGGGGAAGCATCTCTTCGGATCACACTAGAGGCTACACTAAGAGCGTTGCTTCCATACGACTGTGAGCGCCTTTCTTTGCATGCTTCATTTCTGCTTCTGGCCTGATAAATTTCAAATCCGCTGCGCTATTAACACCTGTCGCGTTTTTCAACAGTGACGACAGCAACTGCTATCACCCGAAAATGTCGAAAAGTCGTGACGATGAATTATTGCTGGACGTGTAAAATTTTGTACGGGGAGTGTGAAATGGAAAGTTTCCACTCAGTACAAAAAGGGAGACGAAAATCTAACAGTCATGGAAGACTGAAATACAGTTGTAGGGGAAGGAGTAGAAGAAAAGGTTACAGTAGAATATGTGCTTTGGACAAGGAATGAGAGTGGAGATAGACTAATTGAGTTCAGCAATAAATTTCAGCTAGTAATACCGAATACTCTGTTCAAGAAACACAATAGGAGGTGGTATATACGGAGAAGGCCGGGTGAAACGGTAAGATGATAATTAGGTTACGTCATGGCCAGACAGATGTTGCGATATCTGTTACGGAATTATAAGGCGTACTTAGGAGCAAATCTAGACGCAGATCGCAACGTAGTATTGATGAACAGTAGGGTGAAGATCAAGAGATTAGTCAGGAGGAATCAATACGCAAAGAGGTGGGATACAAAAGAACTAAGGAATGACAGACACGCTTGAAGTTCTCTAAGGCTATAGATATAGCAATAAAAAATAGTTCGGTAGGCAGTAGGGCTGAAGAGGAATGGACATCTCTAAAATGGGCAATCACAGCAGTTGGAAACAAAAACATTGGTACAAAAAGGTAACTGCGAAGAAACCATGGGTAACAGAAGAAATACTTCAGTTGATCGATGAAAGAAAACTGTACAAAAATCCATAGGGAAAAACAAGGAATACATAGAAATACAGAAATACGAGTCGCTGAGGAATGAAATAAATAGGAATTGCAGGGAAGGTAAGAGGAAGCAGCTGCATAAAAAATGTGAAGATATCGAAAAACAATCATTGTCGGAAGTACTGCCTCACCGTATAGGAATGTCAAACAACCTTCGATATCATTAAAAGCAAGGGTGGCAACATTAAGAGTGCGACGGGAATTCCACTGTTAAATACAGAGGAGAGAGCGGACAGGTGGAAAGAGTACACCGAATATCTCCATGAGGGGCAAGATTTGTCTGATAGAAGAAGAAACAGGAGTCAGTTTAGAAGAGATAGGGGATCCAGTATTAGAATCGGAAAATAAGCGAGCTTTGGAGGTCTTAAGATCAAATAAGGCGGAAAGGATAGTTGACATTCCGTCAGAATATGTAAAATCATTGGGGGAAGTGGCAACAAGACGATTGTTCACGTTGGTTTGTAGAATGTATGAGTCTGGCGACATACCATTTGACTTCTGTAAAATGTCATCCACACAGTTCCAGTGACTGCGAGAGCTTACTAGTGCGAGAATCATCGTACAGTCAGCTTAAAGCTCATTCATCAAAGTTACTTACAAGAATAATATACAAAGGAATGGAAAATAAAATTGAGGATGTGTTAGATAACGATCAATTTGCCTTTAGAAAAGGTAAAGGCACCTAAGAATCAATTCTGACGTTGTTGTTGATAATAGAAACAAGAGTAAACGTAAGATTTGTAGACCTGCAAAAAGCGTTAGGCAATGCAAAATGGTGCAAGATGTCGAAATTCTCGGAAAAATAGAGGTAAGATGTAGGAAGAGACGGGTAATATAAAATATGTACAAGAGCCAGTGGATGAACAAGAACGAAGTGCCTAGATTAAAAAGGGTATAAGAGAGAGATGCAGTCTTTGGCCCTCAGTGCATAAAACGAAGAAACAATGATTGTTAATAAAAGAAAGGTTCAGAAGTGGAACTAAAATTCAAGGTGAAAGGATATCAATGATACGATTAGCTGTTGGCATTGCTATCCTGACTTAATGTGAAAATTACATGTTCTGCTGAACGGAATGAAGAATCTGATGGGTACAGAATGTGGATTAAGAGTAAATAGAAGAAAGGTGAAAGTAGTGAGAAGTTGCAGAAATGAGAACAGTGAGAAATTTAACATCATGGTTGATGGTCACGAAGAAGATGAAATTAAGGAATTCTACTACCTAGGCAGCACAATAGTCAATGACGGACGGCACAAGAAGCAGACTACCACTTGCTAAAAGGGCATTCATGGCCAAAAGAAGTATACTAGTATCAACATAGACCTCAATATGACGAGGTTCTACGCAGAATCGGAGAGGAAAGAAGGAATATGTGGAAAACACTAACAGTGAGAGGGTTCAAATGGCTCTGGGCACTATGGGACTTAACTTCTGAGGTCATCAGTCCCCCAGAACTAAGAACTAATTGAACATAACTAACCTAATGACATCACACCCATCCATGCCCGAGGCAGGATTAGAACTGTAGGCGCCCCGGTGGTCCCGGTCGCCTACGGTGGACTGGATGGCCGAGCGGTGATCTCTCCAGTTCCCAGGATGCTAGGAAATGGCAGTAGAAGCGTCGGAAACGCCAAAGAAACATTATTAATTCATAACACGTTTATTCCTGCCGAGTACAATGTGGCTCGTTGATATCAACGACCTTCCCCGAGTCCTCGCTGACTCGTAGCGATGCCACCAGATCCGGGCCGCTCGTGGCTGGCGGCGCCCGACTGGCCGGTCGGCTCGCGGCGGACAGTAGGCTGCTGCGCGTAGAGGCGCCGGGTTGGAGTCCCCGGCGCTGTCGGAACCACAAGCGTTTTCATAGTGCTGAGTGTACTCTATCCCACCCCGTCTTCTTCCCTGCTCCTCTTGGTGGCTCGTCCGGGGTGGACGGGCGGAACGGGCTGCAGTCCCCCAGCGTCGTCGGCTCACCCGCTTGTGACGGCGGATGCACAGGGCCTTGGCCCCGCACGATCTCGACGACGGCTCACTGATTTGGACAGCATTGGCGGCGAGCGAGTCTGCCGTGATGTCTGTTAATCCTGGGTTGGTGATTGACTGCGGCAGCGGAGAGGACCAGAGCTGGTACTGTCCCCTCACGTCTGCTGCGGGATGGGCCGCCCTTACTGCAACATCTTCTTAATAAAGGTTAACATGTCGATCACCGAGTCTAGCGCTACGCAGCGACCCAGTACACATTTAACTGCAAGTCTAACTGCGAGTGCGAGTGCCTTGTTGCTATCGAAGCTGGTGTACTTAAAGGAAGCACGAGCGACTTCCTGACGTCATGTTCGCTTGCAATGACCGCATTCGTTCCACTTTTACTGCTGATTTATTTGTCGTACTCGCCCCTTAGGTGTTCTTGCGACAGAGTTACATGTTGTTGCGGCAGACTTAAGCGAAGTTGTGAAATGCAGTACAGCTGATGCTATACCTCTGTCATGCACTCTATGAAAGGCTCCGTCTAACACAAACCCGCGTGCTAAGCAATTCTCTCTCGCCTGTTGTGTGAAACCAGGCTATTGCCCCTGCATGATGACATATTCCGATATATGTGCAATCCTCTTAGCTCTTGCCTAACCTACTGCCTCTGGCTCTCGGCATAGGCAACGAAACTTTGACAATATTCCACGTTTCCAACTCTTTACTATTCCGCGACACTACGCATCCCCCTCCTTTAAGAAAATTCGTCCCGAATTTTACAATTCTGGACTTACTGGTTGTGCATGCCATACCTAATTATACTCTACAGGTGTCTTACAACTACTCCTTCAAAACTGTCAAACTTTTCTTATCTGCTAATAATCTATTTACACTTAATACTGATTCCAATCTTATCATTGGTTATCCGTTTATATTACGTTCCACTATTCCCGATCGATCCCATAGGTATTTGATGTACGGTTGTTATTTCAGAACAAGACATCTTTTTCCGTCTACAAAAGTAAGTTGCACATATAAACACTAGAACTAAGATTATGCTAGTCGTTGATACACCAAATATAATTGTGTTTTGCTTACGTTTCTCCCGATATTGCTGCACGTGCTGCAGTAGTTGATTAACTGAGATATGCTCTTTTTCTGAGATAATCATTCTATCTGAAGATTGTAGCAATGTGGGATCCAAGGACTCGTTAATAAACGTTGGGTTTTGGCAAGGCAATATGTGTGGTGGTTCCTCTGGATAATACAAGATAGGCTGTGTCACGTTAATCATTGTTGTACCCGTGAAAGTAGCTGGTGGGTGAAAATTATTCCCCACTATTTCACATTCGGTGCCATTAATCAATAACCCACTGCCCTGCAATTCAAGCTTTGATATATCTGTCAATCTACGATTTCTGTAACAAGTGGCCACTACGGTCTCTAGTTCGAACACAGAGTAAATCCAATGTTCCTTAACTTTCGGAAATTTCGGTCTCAGAAGTAACACCTTCTTTTCGCATTCTAAGGTTCCCATATTCCCCAAGAACAACTGCATCTCACACGAATGATTGTGGGTTGCCACCTCCTTGCTGGACAAATAAAAACACTTCCCCAGAAACAGTCTGTCAAATCTTCCGTTACTTGTTGCAGCTGCCTTCTCAGCTTATCGTACGAGAGCTTCAATTCCTGATACTCGTTCCGTACGTCTTGAAACAACCCCTCCTTCTCCGTGGCCGCCTGTTACGCTGTAAACCTATCATGTAGTGACCGTACATCATTCCTCACTCCCCATATGTTATACGTGACCACAATTGTCCACCTGCGGCTTGACAATACCACATCTAATTGTCTCGCAAACAAAATTTCCTTATCTAGTGGTTGCACCTGCACCACCTCTCGTCTGCAACAGTGTAGCAGTACCAGACTGACAAAAAGTTTCCCGGGCCACATCCTGGCACGGCACCTGAAGGAAAAGGAAGCCATGCCAACGGCTCCCTTCCTTACCATGTCTGAAACACACAAATGACAAGTGAAAACTACGCATACCCTATTAACTAATAACAATAAATACGACATGTTCCTCCCCGAGGACACTTAATCTACTTATCTCTAGACCTAACTGCGTAAGGAACGTTCCTCTGCTGTTCTTTTAGTTTCGGTACGCTCACACCCTTCGTTTCTGCTGGAGGAATCTGCGGTAATGCAACCACTGCACCCTCAAACGGCTTAATCCTACTCACATGAACTACTGACGACTTGGTTGGTAACTGCAACTTTACGTTTACTGGAGACACTATTTCATTTACCTGATGCGGTCCAGAATATTTCGTCAAAAACTTCTTTGTTTTACCCTTCGGAACATAACGATTAGCCAACAATACCCATTGACCAATTCTGTATTGCGGCAGTTTACCTGTTCTTTGCCCAATATTCTCTTGTTTCTCCAAAGCTTTAGTATTATCACGCCGTACTCTTTGCCAAATTTCTCTCAATTTCTTGGCGAAATTCTTCACGGACTCATCCTGTGAACCTATCTTAGGTTTGAGCACATCAAATGGTGATGGCATTTTCCGACCATAAATTACCTCATACGGAGAGAGCCCCGTTCCTGTATGAACTTTCGCGTTATATGCGCTTGTTAACAGATGTAAATACACATCCCAATCCGTGTGTTCTGAATTTACGTCACGACTAATCATCTTAACTAATGTCCTATGAACCCGTTCTGTTCGTCCATTCGACTGAGGATGAAATGGGCTTGTCCGCAATTTCTTAACTTTCTATAAACGGCATAACTGCGTCATGAGCTCTGACATAAAGTTACCACCCTGATCTGTAATTATAGTATCAGGCACACCATACTTCAGCAACCAGTTATTTACTAAGGCTTGCGCAACAGTGTTTGCTTTCTGATCTGGAATTGCTATCATTACCAGGTATCGGGAAAAGTGATCTAATATTGTTAATACGTATCGATCACCCGCTTGGGTCTTGTTAAATGCCCGGATTACGTCTAATCCTATGAATGCGAACGGACGATCCGCTTCAGGTAGTCTCTGTAATTGAACTTTCTGATGAATTACATCTGCTCTCTGCGCACACGGTATACAATTTTGCACATACCGCTCTACATCATTGCGACGTGTTTTCCACCAAAACCTTTCAGCTACCCGTCTTTCAGTCGTTCTTTTACCACCGTGACCCGACAATACATGGTCATGCGCTTGTTTCAACACTTCTTCCCTCAGCGACTCCGGTACTACGACGCGTAGTCCGCACTTCGTCTTCCTGCAAAGCAACCCATCCTGTATTTCAAACTGCGGTAGCGTTCGGAACAATTGACACACTCTGTCAGTGGCTTGCACCTTTACCCACTCCTTCTCACTTATGCCCACAACTTGTACAGCCGCTATTTTTCTACTAAGTGCATCTGCATCCGTATGTTTTACGCCTGGTTTGTGAATTACCTCGTAGTCAAATACACTTAGTTTCAGAGCCCATCTCGTTAAAAGACTCGAAGGATCTTTCAACCCCAACAACCATTTCAATGCTGCGTGATCTGTAATCACCTTGAACTTACGCCCATATAAATAACAGCGAAAATACGAGATACCGTAAATCACTGCTAACATTTCTTTCTCTGTAGTTGAATAATTCTTCTCTACCTTATTCAGTTGCCTAGAAGCATAAGCCACTGGATGTTCCTGTCCATTAACCCTCAGAGAAAGAATACAACCTACAGCAATATTGCTAGCATCACAAGATAGTATGAACTCTTGTTCGAAATCAGGAAGTATCAACGCTGGGTCTGATGTTAGTATCTGTTTGAGCTTCTCGAATGCCTCCTGACACTGTGCTGTCCATTCAAACTTAACACCTTTCTTTAACAATCTCGTTAATGGATGTGCAATTTCCGCGAACCCCTTTACATATCGTCTGTAGTAATTAATAAAGCGACATATTGCTGAACTTGTTTCGTGGTCTGTGGTACTGGAAAATCACGCACAGCCGACGTTAGACGAGGATCCGTTCTTACCCCACCCTGACTGATAATATGCCCAAGATAAGTCACTTGCGTCTGAGCGAACTGACATTTCTCGACATTAAGCGTAAGATTTGCCGCTCTTAGCCTACTAAATACTTCGATCAGTCGTTCCACATGCTCTTCTATATTACGCGAAAAAGTAACAATATTATCGAGGTATACCATAGCAATCTTCGGTTTCAATCCCTGAAGCACACCATCTAACAGACGCTGGAAAGTAGCAGGAGCGTTTTTCAACCCAAATGGCATTCTGCGATACTGAAAGTGACCAAGGTTTGTTTTAAAGGCCGTCTTCGGTCTATCCTCGGGACTTACTTCTATCTGATGGTACCCACTCTTTAGATCTAGCGTCGAAAAATATTTACACCGACCTAGGTTGTCCAATGTTTCCGTGATGTTCGGTATTGGATACGCATCTGTTACAGTTCGTGCGTTCAAAAAACGATAGTCACAACAAAACCTATACTTTTTAGTGCCGTCCAATGACTTCTTAGGAACTACCACTATGTTGGCAGACCACGGGCTTTTACTGTTTTCTATAATACCGTCCCTTAGCTGTTGATTTATAAATTCTTCCACTAGTGGTTGTAAGTGTTTCGCTATTCTGTATGGTTTTCTATAGACCGGCGGACTATCGCTAGTCGGTATACGGTGCTGTGTAATAGCAGTTGCTGGTAATGGACCTTCTGAATTAAACAAATCTAAATACTCTAATAACAAAGCTTCCTTAGCTTTCCGATCACCATTCTCCAAATGATGAATCTTATCACGTAGTACAGATGCCTTGACTGTTTGCTTGACGTTATAATCACCTTGGGATTCACCTATATCCTCATCGTCGAGTACTTCCAAACGCTACCACTAAACCCTTTGGGAGATGCACTTCATCTGCCCCAAAATTATCTACACTGACCGGAATCATCAGTTCCCCATTTATAATAGTTACGCGCGCAACGCTCCTCCTAATAAAACAATGCATTTCATCCAATGCTTAATTGCTCTGCAGTGGCTCCACCACACATAGTCTCTGCGGTGGTACATCGGTACCTACTGACAACCAAACTAACTTCACTGTACCTTAAGGCACTTTGACATGCGTAATCATCTTTAATGCCCTTGTACGCGGTTCAATTGGTGACATCTTAGCAACGGATGCACCTCGCGACGTAGAAACATTTACAGCTGTTGTACCCATTGAAAACAAGTTTCCACTAAGTTCAACTGTACGCTGTGAAAGATTAATTGTGGCAT
Organism: Schistocerca americana; assembly: GCF_021461395.2. Classification (NCBI taxonomy): domain Eukaryota; kingdom Metazoa; phylum Arthropoda; class Insecta; order Orthoptera; family Acrididae; genus Schistocerca; species Schistocerca americana. The sequence continues at coordinate 712,755,242 of NC_060121.1, read as the reverse complement.
GGTGTTTATCCAGGAAGTCCAGTCCAAGAATCACAGAATACCTTTGTCCCACACTTTTCAACACTTCCATTTGCTCCCCGAACTCTACAGTTCCAATTTTAAAAACGAGCTGTGTTGTACCCAATGATTGCAACTCATTATTCCCTACTCCATGTAATCTATACCTAGGAGTTCCTAGTCTTCTCCTACCCACGAGGTCTAGACTAGCAACACATACATGTGCCCCTGTATCAATCAAAAATTTACATCTGTTATTCCTTACAACACCCATCAAGCAACAATCCGTCTCTGTACTAGTTTTCACCATACTTCTGCTTCCCGGGAATGTCTTCCGACGGACGAAACACTCCCGTTCCCGTTTAACGCTTTTTCCTGTTTATTCCTGTTACCATTCTGCTTACTACAACACTCATTCGCCTTGTGACCGTAGTGTTTACAAGCATAGCACTGCAGCTGTCTGCATTGAGCCTTCACGTGACCTTTCCTCCCACAAAGGTAACAATTCCTCTCCGACACAAAGATGCGTTTATCATTGCGAACCCTTGTTGCCATGTCTATCTCCTGCAGATGCGTTGCAATACGCAGTGCTGCAGTTAAAACCCCAGGATTCTCCATCCTAACCCTACGAGAAAATTCTGCAGGAATTCCCCTGAGGAATACATCGAGGGCTCTGTTTTCTGCCTCTCGTAATAATACACGATCCGCATCAGGATTACCCGATAAATCATAGGTCTGCGAATTAATTGTTCGTATCCGATCTGAAAAAGACTCCAATGTCTCATTGACCTTCTGTGTCAAATTAGCTAACTTCTCCCTAAAAAATCTTACACTATTCTGCTTACGATATCTTTGCCGTAACCCATCTGCCAATTCTTCATACGTGCTCGCCTTACTAAGCGTCTCATGGTACATCACGAACGTCTTGGCTTCCCCTGCGAGTCGCATATTTGCCATAGGCAGCGTAGTTACGTCCGACCAATTGCTCATTGCAGCTGCTGCCAAAACATCGTTAATGAACGCTGTGACATCCTCTGTTGTTTTACCCGAGAAAGGCGTGATCAGGTTAGCTACTGAAGGATATATTGCAAGGTTGGACATTGCTACTGACTTGCACTCACTTGAACCAGATTGCGACTCTTGCGCCGAAAGCAAGGTCTCCATTTCCGTCATTAATTCTACATGACGTAACTTATGCTGCGCTTTCTCTTCTAACAATTTTGGGACTTGCTCCGTCAGAGCAGCTACACTCACTTCAGTACTAACAGATCTTGTTTCCGGCATGATTTGTGCAACTTACTAACAACTTACTCTATACTGAATTTACTCTTCAGAACACTAGCTACTCAACTCCTTTGTCAAAGTTGAGCACTACACACAAGAAGACAAACAAGGCTCACAATGCACAACTTAACAAAATTAATCCTTCCGCCTTGTTATTTCCCAGCGACACTCTTTACAATTGTGCACTGCATGACCAAACCGTTTACAAATTGAACACCCTACTGGTACACACTTCGTGCATGGCTCCCCATGCCCCGTTATATTACACACAGTACCTCTGACTGGTACCAAGTACGTTTCCCAACTGTTTCATTAGTCTCAGATAAATCTGCTGTTCCCGCAGGTCTCACAAAATGCACTCCCAACAAAGAACGTGCATCCATAGTTATTAACAAAAATCGCCTCGAGCACTTACTACTACACCCAATCTGTAGGCGGTGGGCACGAGGACTTCTGACACCACATCTGTAGACAGTGGGCGCGACCACTTCTGACACCAAATCTGTTGGCGCCCCGGTGGTCCTGGTCGCCTACGGTGGACTGGATGGCCGAGTGGTGACCTCTCCAGTTGTCAGGATGCTAGGAAATGGCTGTAGAAGCGTCAGAAACGCCAAAGAAACATTATTAATTCATAACACAATTTTTCCTGTCTGGTACAATGTGGCTTGGTGATATCAACGACCTTCCCCGAGTCCTCGCTGACTCGTAGCGATGACACTAAATCCGGACCGCGCAGTCTAGCTAGAGCAGCGCCGCGAGCTGTCACGTAGCGGAGGAATGCCCTTATTTCGGCCGCGCGTGGCCGGCGGCGCCTGACTGGCCGGCCGGCTCGCGGTGGACAGCAGGTTGCTGCGCGTAGAGGCTCCGGGTTGGAGTCCCCGGCGCTGTGGGCACCAGAAGCGATCTCGTAGTGCTGAGTGTACTCTGTCCCAGTCTTCTTCCCTGCTCCTCCTGGTGGCTCGTCCGTGGTGGAAGGGCGGAATGGGCTGCAGTCCCCCGGCGTCGTCGGCTCACCCAGTTGTGACGGTGGATGCACAGGACCTAGGCCTCGCACGATCTCGACAATGACTCACTGATGTGGTCAGCATTGGCGGCGAGCGACTGTGCCGCGATCTCTGTTAATCCTGGGTTGATGATCGACAGTGGCAGCAGAGAGGACCAGAGCTGGTACTGTCTCCTCACGTCTGCTGCGTGATGGGCCGCCCTTACTGCAACACTTCCTTAATAAAGATTAACATGTCGATCACCGAGCCGAGCGCTATGCAGCGACCCAATACACATCTAACTGCAAGTCTAACTGCGAGTGCGAGTGCCTTGTTGCTATCGAAGCTGGTGTATTTAAAGGAAGCACGAGCGACGTCCTGACGTCATGCTCGTTTGTAATGAACGCATTCGTTCCACTTTTACTGCTGATTCATCTGTCGTACTCCCCCCTTAGGTGTTCTTGCGACAGAGTTACGTGTTGTTGCGGCAGACTTACGTGAAGTCGTGAAATGCAATACAGCTGATGATATACCTCTGTCATGCAGTCTACGAAAGTCTCTGTCCAACATAAACCCGCGTGCTAAGCAATTCTCTCTCGCCTGTTGTGTGTAACCAGGCCATTGCCCCTGCATGACGACACATTCCGATATATGTGCAATCCTCTTAGCTCTTGCCTAACCTACTGCCTCTGGCTCTTGGCATAGGCAACGAAACTTTGACAATATTCCACGTTTCCAACTCTTTACTATTCCGCGACACTACAGAACTTACGACCATACAGGGAGATGGCACAGAACGATAGGACATCCGAGTAAACGTCAGGGAAGGACTTCCATAGTAATAGAGAGAGCTATAGATTGAAAAAACTGTAGAGGAAGGTAGGAATTGTAATAGATCCAGGAAATAATAGAGGACGTAGGTTACAAGTGCTACTCTGAAGTGGTTGGCACAGGAGAGGAATTCGTAGCGGGCCGCATCAAATCCGTCAGAAGACTGATGACTCAAAAAGAGAAAAGAACTTATCATACTTCTGCTTGCTATGAGCAGCGTCCACTGGTCAGCTGCAGGAAGAATAGGGTCTTCCTGGGTAATGGTCTTCGATGAGTGAGGTCTGCATTCAACAGCGACATGATGATGCTGCTAGGCACTCTTACGTACGTACTCACTAACAAAGCGTTTATGGTAATGTTTCCTACAAAGCCTATGCGATACCTGGGATAGGTATCTATATTAACATCCGCATTCTAGAATCCATTGTGAAGCACATGACAGTGGGTACTTTCCATTGAACTAGTCCTTACGGCTAAGGACTGCTCAAGGAGCCCTCTGCACGTTACAATTAACCTAATCTAGTACTCGCGATCCCTGCGGGAGCGATACGTTAGGGGTTGTAGCCTGTTCCTATATTCCACCGTTTCTAGCAGGATTCTGAAGATTTGTATCAGGCTTTGTCATGATAGTTTGCAATCTTCTTCAAGAGTGTCAGTTCCTCTTCCTCAGAATATCCATCACACTCTCTCAAGAGTCAAACGAACCTATGATCATTCATGATGTTGGTCTCTGCTCACTGTTAGTCCTATTAGGCAGAGCTTCCAAACACTTGATCAGTAATCTTTGATGTATCGCATGAGGACTTTGAAAATTATCTCTTTTGTAGACTGATTGTATTTACCTAGTCTGCCACCTGCTGACGATGAAGCTAAGTGATGGTTTCATTTCGCTTCCCTACACAGTAACATACTCAGGTATTTGTATAAGTCATCCTCTTTGATATTGCAAACACGGATACTACGGTTTTTTTGTTTTATGAAGTGCAGAATATTACACTTCTGAAAATTTTAAGTATGTTGCCAACCTGCGCACCAGTTTCAAAACTTATGAAGAGCCGACCGAACATTTTTGTAAATTTTTTCAGGCATTACGTCAATACAGGAAACTACATCACCTTCGAAATTGTTGCTGTTAATATTAACGGTTAGGACATCAATAGACGTTATGAATGGCAAGGGTCCCCACACAATTGCTTGGAGCCACCACCAGGTACTTCTCAATCTGTTGATGACTCTGTATAACATGTGGCATCCTCCATACAGAGAAATACCTGATATCCCATACGATTGTACTTTTGATATGCGTAGGAGTCGTGCCATCAAGTGCTTATCAGAAACCAGGAATATAATCCAGGAGCTTCAGAATGTCATGCGAGAAAAATGCGAGTTGTGTCTCACACGATCGAGTATTCGGAACCCATGTTGGTTGGTACCGAAGATGTCATTGTGTAGGAGATAGCTCATTATGCTTATGACATGTTCTAAGACTCTACAACAAATGAAAGTCAATGTTGCTGGACATTAGTTGTATCGGTCACTTCTGCTATATTTCTCTTAGGGGCGAGTGAGCTGTGATCTCTTCCAACTGCTGGACAAGGTATTTACTTGGAAGTGTTAACGGTAGAGGGACTAATTCGGCCAAAAGTTCGGCATGGAATCAGACTGAAATTCCATCGGAACCCGGACTTCGATCAGTTTCAGCAATTTCAGCTGTTTCTGAACACAGCTACCAGTAATTTCTATATCAATTGTCTTTACAGTGATGCATTAATTAAATTGGGACGGTACCTCTAGGTTTTCCTTCGAAAAGGAACATTCGAAAACGGAGCTACACATTTCAGCTTTTGTTTTGCTACCACCAGTTTGGTTTCCTGCCTCGTCCATGAGTAGCTGGACACTATCTTTGCAACACTAACAACCTTCCACAATTAATAAAATGTTCCTGGCTATCATGCCATGGTAGAATCGATATCATCTTAAAACACATCGTTCGTACCCATCTGCGGAGGACACATTCAAGGGGGAATCGTAGCTGCTTTGAATCTCCGATTCACACCCTGGCTCGCCATTGACTAGTGAAAAATTCCGCTTCCGCCTGCATCCGTGGAGTGGCGTGACGTCATATATCGTGAACGAGCAAGCATAATTGGTTCAAATGGCTCTGAGTACTAAGGGACTTAACATCTGAGGTCGTCAGTCCCCTAGAACTTAGAACTACTTAAACCTAACTAACCTAAGGACATCGTACACATCCGTTCTGAGACAGGATTCGAAACTGCGACCGTGGCGGTCACGCGGTTCCAGACTGAAGCGCCTAGAACCGCTCGTCCATATCGGCCGGCCGAGCGCAATTGATCGTTGTCGACTGGCATCGTCCGCTGTTGCTATCACCCCACAGTGGAAGACTGGTACTCATCGTCTTCGACACCGGAATCTAGATGTCATTCAGTTCCATGCCCTTCACCTTCCTATTGATATTCCTGGGGTGTTTTACAATCTCTATGGCCTCATCGCATAACCTTTCACAGTATCCGTTTGTGGCTGCCAGTACTTGGGTCCTATCAAAATGTATGTGGTGGTTTCCTGGCAGCGAAGCATGTTCCGCACCCGCTGATGTCTCAGTCTCCCCCCTTCGGCGATTGCCCTTGTGCTCTTCTTGTATTTCTTCGTCCGTTCTTTTTGTGTCACCCACGTACACATCCCCTGTGCGAAGTCCTATAAATTCCTGCTTTTTTTCAAAAGTTGGCCAGCGTACTTGGGCGATTTTAGGTGACCTTGTGGCTTCCGGGTGGGTTTGTACATTACCTAAATGTCCGCTTTTTTTCACAATATGTCATAAGCGGGCAAAAACGTCCTTAATGAACTGCAAAAGAACCTTCGATTTCACCGGCGCTTGAACATCGATATGATTTCTACGCGGTGGTCAAACCGCTCTTTTCACCTAAGCGAACGGATAACCATTCTAGGCCAATGCGTTGGTGAGAGATTTTAATTCTGCGTCTAACAGCTTTGGTTCGCAGATTTTCCTTGCTCTATCCACCATCGTTCTTATGATGCATCGTTTTTGTTGTGGGCGGTGGTTCGAATCCAGGTGTGTGGGTTCTCGGTAAACCGTGTGGCCCAAGCTACAACATATTTCTTGAAAAATAGCATATCAGCAAAATGTAATCTTCCTCTTGCCTCCTCCTCCATGGTAAACTCAGTCTTTGTGTAGATCCCGTTGAGATGTTTTCTGAAAACGATCCATTTCTTCCCTACCAGTTACCAGAAAAAAAATTCTGTCTCTTGTTCGCGGTTTCCATTGCCTGCTACTCGAATTTTTCCATGAACAAGTTCGCTATAAACGTGCTTAAGTGGATCCCCGTAACGACACCATCCGCCTATTCGTAGCAGTCATCTTTGCAATTGAAGTTCGTGGTTGGGAGGCAATATTCAAATAGTTCTGCAATATCGTGAGGAAAAGTCCAACATTGAGCGCAACCATAGTGAATAGCGATATCACATCAAAAGAAACTAATATGTCCTCCGGCTGTACCACTATCCCGTTTAATTTACTGATAAAATATGCTGAAGTCTTCACCTACGGATCTGATCAGCCCACATACGGTCGTAATAATGAGGTCAAGAACCTGGCAATTTCATAGGTGGGCAAATCAATAAATAGCATTCACTATAGGACTTACAGGAAATTGTTCTTTGTGAACCTTCGGGAATCCATAAAGTATTGGTGGCAGCGCAACTGAATTGCACAGACTTATCTGAGTGCTCTGTTCGGCAGAGGACTTCGCTATCAACGCGTAATAATTCCACTAACTTTGTCAGTGGGGTCATTACTATATTTTTGCGTGTCTAGTAAGTCGTTAATATTATTATCATAATCGGTCACATTCAAAAGAACCGTTCCATTTCCTTTGTCAGAGGGGAGAATGAAACTTTATCGTCCTCATTCAGGCGTTGTTCGGTATTCCTCTCACCAACAGATAAATTACTTTTTGGAGACTTTGCGAGACAGCTTCTATACGGATTTATTCAGCTGTAATCGTGTCCACACTATGAATGCCTGCGTCCACACTGGCTATTATTTCTTCCTTGGGTGCCACTCGCGGGCTAATGGCAAAATCTCCATCCCTGGCCAGCACATATGTCATCGTCAGGGCGGAAATTCTGCCATTACCCCGCGAGTTGTGCCCACGGAAGAAAAAACAGCCAGTGTAGAAGTAGGCATTCGTATTGTGGAGACGGTTACAGCTAGGTGTCTTGCCACACTCTCCGTTTGTAAATATACAATTCAAGAATGTTTTACTTGGCCAAAATACTTGGACATATGATACAACGGGCAATTAAGCCATTCCAGCTATGTAATAACTTAGCTAATTTAAAGCTATATTATTGAAAAACATCCAGTAGAAAAATCAGGGATGAGAGCAACGTTCAGGAATGAGAAAAAAATTGCTTCTAAATAGATGCTTACCGGCTATAAAATACGTGTAGAACATGCAGTAAAGCGAACAACCCAGTGTACATTGCAGTTGGTGGTAAAACCATCAATGAAAATAAAAAGAAAAAGAGCCAATAAAAAGAAACAATAAGTGTGGTGAACAGTAAGTTAAGCAACTTAATGACCGTTAGAATAATCAATAAAAAGAACATTAAAATCACAGTAAAATAAGTAACGTATGTGTGGGTGCGTGTGTGTGTGTGTGTGTGTGTGTGTGTGTGTGTGTGTGTATGTGAATTCCGAAGAGACAGAACTGCTAAGGTCATCGGTCCCTAGACTTATACACTACTTAAACTGACTTATGCTAAGAACAACACACGCACGCACGCCCGAGGGAGGACTCGAAACTCCGGAGGGAGGAGCCGCGCAGTCCGTGACATGGCGCCTCAATCCTCTCGGCCACTCCACGCGACTAGTAAGCAATGAAAAGAACAATAAAAAAAAATGGTTCAAATGGCTCTGAGCACTATGGGACTCAACTGCTGAGGTCATAAGTCCCCTAGAATATAGAACTACTTAAACCTAACTGACCTAAGGACAACACACACATCCATGCCCGAGGCAGGATTCGAACCTGCGACCGTAGCGGTCGCGCGGTTCCAGACTGTAGCGCCAGAACCGCTCGCCCACCAGCGGCCGGCAAAAGAACAATAAAACGAACAATAAATGAATAATAAATTTGCACTAAAATAAACTAAAACGAGCCGCATTCTTGCTCTTGGGATGGTAACTAGTCTCGACTACTGTCTTCAATTTCTTGAAAGCGTTAGCTCGAAACCTTCCAAATTAATACGCCTAAAGTGCAAAAAGTGAATCAATAAAATTTTACGGCGGAAACTAGTGGCAAGATTATCGTGGTGAAAATTACATCGATGTATGTTCAGTGACATCATCGAGGGCACTGATACTGTTATTGATAGAATCTACCGAAGTAACTATTTGAACTATAATGGGGCTGGTATACATAGAAAATTTGTCATTTTATATCATAATTGTCTTTTTTCGTGTTGCTAAGTATACGATTTGAGAATAATGTAACAAAGTTGATTACGTAGAGGATAACTGGGGACAGAGGAAAGTTTCAGACTGATCTGAGTATGAAACGATTCTGAAAAAGTGAAACTGATTAATATCTAGTACACATTTAAGTTTTATGATGTCATTTCTGAAGGTAGTGAAAGGAATGTGTTTGTCTGGCGTTTAGACTTGTATGGAAGTGAAACTTGAGTATAAGGAACTTCAGACAGAATAAGCTGGAAGCTTTATAAATTCTGTGCTACAGATGAATGGTGAAGATTATGTGGGCTAATCGTATATCAAACGAGGAGATATGCAATCTAAATGGGAGAAATAGAATCGTTTGGTACAACTCGATCACCTCTACGGTAGAACAGTTAATGCGACTGATCCAGTGAAGAGGGACCCATGTTCGACTTCCGGTATCTTGTCAGAAGTTTTGTGAAGTAGGGAGTTCTGGTACGGAGGCCAATCAAGCCTTGGGAGGCCATGTGAGAGGCGGATTGAATAAAGAAGCAGCAGCATCATTAGGATTCATCTACTGTCAATAGTGGCTGGAGCGACTGGGGACATAATGACCAAATGTTCCGCCATCATTGATCGCTCCTTGTGAAGCCTTGTACCAGTTGCATCAGAAACCAGGCCTAATCCGTAAGTGATGCTTAGCTTGGCTAAAAGAAGGGAGAGATAAGAAAGACTTACTAAGTTGTGTAATAAATTTCAGCTACTAATAGCGAATGCTCTGTTGAAGAATCACAAGACGAGAAGGAATGATTGTAAAAGACCGGCTATTACGGGAAGATTTCTGTTAGATTACATTATGTTCAGGCAGAGATTCCGAAATCAGGTACTGGATTATAAGGCGCACACAGGAACAGATATAGACTCAGATCACAGTGTAATAGTGTTGAAGAGGAGACTGCAGTTCGAGAGATTAGTCAGGAAGAGTCAATACGCAAAGAAGTGGGATAGAGAAGTACTAAGGAATGACGACATAGCCTTGAAGTTCTCCAAGGCTATAGATACAGATATAAGGAATAGCTCAGCGGGCAGCACCGTTGAAGAGGAATGGGCATCTCTAAAAAAGGCAATCACCGATGTTGGAATGAAAAACATAGGTATAAAGAAGATAACTGTACAGAAACCATGGGTAACAAAGAAATACTTCACTCCATAGATTAAGAAGGAAGTACAAAAAGTTCAAGGAAATTCGGGAACACAGAAATATAAGTCGCTGAGAAACGAAATAAATAGAAAGCGCAGGGAAGCTAAGACGAAATGGCTCTAAGAAAAATGTGAAAAAATTGAAAAACAAATGATTGTCGGAAGGATTGACTCAGCATACTGGAAAACCAAAACCAAATTCTGTGACATTAAAACCAATAGTGATAACATCAAGAGTCCAAGGGGAATTCCACTTTTAAATGCAGAGGACAGAGCGGATAGGTGGAATGAGTACATTGAAGGCCTCCATGAGGGAAGATTTGTCTGATGCGATAGAAAGAGAAACAGGTGAAGATTTAGGAAAGATGGGAGATCCGGTATTAGATATTACGAGAGCATTGGAGGACATAAGATCAGATAAGGCAATAGGGACTGATAACATTCTATCAGAATTCCTAAAATCATTTCCGAAGTAGCAACAAAACGACTGTTCACGTTGTTGTGTGGAATGAATGAGTCCGGTGACATACCATCTGGCTTTTAGAAAAGCATCATCCGCACAGTTACGATGACTGAAAGTGATGGCAAGCGCAAGAATTATCTCACAATCAGCTCAACAGCTAATACATCCAAGTTGCTCACAAGAATAATTTACAAACGAATAGAAAAGAAAACGGAGGCTGTGTTAGATGACGATAAGTTCGGCTTTAGGAAAGGTAAAGGCACCAGAGGGGCAATTCTGATGTTCTGGTTGATAATGGAAACAAGACTAAAGAAAATTCAAGACCTTCATAGGATTTGTCGATCTGGAAAAAGCGTTCGACAATGTAAAACGGTGCAAGATGTTAGACACTTTGAGAAAAATAGGAGTAAGCTACAGGTAGAGACGGGTAAATTAGAGTATGTACAGGAGCCCAAAGGAAATTAAAGAAAATGGACGATGAACGAGGTACTCGGATGAAAATGGAATGTAGTCTTTCCCCACTACTGTTCCATCTATACAACGTAGCAGCAATGATGGAAAAAAAATAAATGTTCAGTAGTGAAAATAAAATTCAAGATGAAAGGAAATCAGTGATAAAATTCGCGGATGACATTGCTATCCTGAGTGAAAGTGAAGAAGAATTATATGATAGGCTGAATAGAATGAACACTCTAATGAGTACAGAACATGGATGAGAGTAAATCGAAGAAATACGAAAGTAATGAGAAAGAGTAGCAATGAGAACTGCGAGAAACAGCCGGCCGGAGTGGTCGTGTGGATCTAGGCGCTTCAGTCTGGAACCGAGCGACCGCTACGGTCGCAGGTTCGAATCCTGCCTCGGGCGTGGATCTGTGTGATGTCGTTAGGTTAGTTAGGTTTAATTATTTCTAAGTTCTAGGCGACTGATGACCTCAGAAGTTAAGTCGCAATATGCTCAGAGCCATTTGAACCATTTTTTTGCGAGAAACTTAACATCAGCATTGATGGTCACGAAGTAGATGATGTTAAGGAATTCTACTACCTAGCCAGCAAAATAACCAATGACGGACGGAGCAAGGAGGACATCAAAAGGCAGAAAGGGCATTCCTGGCCAAGGGAAGGCTGCTAGTATCAAACATAGGCATTAAATTGATTAAAGAATTTCTGAGAATGTACATCTGAAGCACAGCATTGTATGGTAATGAAACATGGACTTTCGGAAAACCGGAGCAGAAGACAATCGAGGCATTTGAGATGTGGTGCTGCGGCCAGATTTTAGAAATTAGGTGGGCTGGTAAGGCAAGGAATGAGGAGGTTTCACGCAGAATTGGAGAGGAAAGGAATATGTGAAAAACACCGAACAGGTGAAAGGACTGTCTCATAGGATACGTGTTAAGCTATCAGGGAATAGCCTCCATGGTACCAGAGGGGGCTTTAGAGGGGAAAAACTGTAAAGGAAGACAGAGATTTAAATAAATCCTGCAAGTAATTGAGGACGTAGGTTGCAAGTGCTACTCTGAGCTGAAGAGGGGAGGAATTCGTGGCTGGCCGCAACAAACCAGTCAGAAGACTGACGACAAAAAAAAAAAAAAAAAAAAAAAAAAAAAAAGTTATCGGGTGATAGATCATAGGGCGTAATTCAATTATCGCTTTGGTAACTGAATGAAGTGATGGTATGTTTCTTTATGGGGAGGGGGGGGGGGGAGGTGGCGGGTTACAAAAACTGTAGAGGGGAATCAGAACTTTAATACAGTAAGCAGGTACTGCTTGATACAAGTTTCAGTAGCTAAGGAGTGATATAGAGGCTATAACAGGATCAAACTAACATGGAGATCTGCATCAGACCTTTCTTCACACTCAAGACAACAATAACAACTACTACTACAAGAAGGAAGTATTTTTTAGTATGTGCATACTAAGACAAAGGAAAGAAGGAAACAAAAATTCTGCTCGAAGAAATCATTCGAATGGAACTGTAATCGGTAAATGTGATGTACATGTCCAGACACACAAACGCTTACAATTTCAGAAAAATTGAATGACATATCAAGAGATAGAGCTTAAAAAACTGAGCAAGCTAATAACGCTTTGGCTCTGTGGCTCTTATACAAGCAGTTATTCACTTGGTATTGAATTCTTGGAGGCCTTTCTAAGGGATATCGTGCCATTTTCTGTCCAGTTGTTGCCTTACATCATCAAAATCCCGAGATTGTTGGTGTGCACTGCTCACAATGCTCCAAACCTTTTCAACTGGGAAGAGATCAGGAGGCGTTGCTGGTCAAGATATGGTTTGGCAAGCACAAAGACGAGCAGTACAAACTGTCACCCTATGATGGCGGACTTCACCTTGCTCAAATGGAAGCACAGGAGGGGTAAGTATGAAGGGCAACCGAATGGTGCGCGTAATATCGTCTACTTACCGCTTGTGCTGTACGGTTGCCACGGATACCAACGAAAGGAGTCCTGCTATGAAATGATATCGCACTCCAAACGCCGGTCACTGTGGCCGAGCGGTTCTAGGCCCTTCACTCCCGGACCGCGCTGTTGCTACGGTCGCAGGTTCAAATCCTGCCTCGGACATGGATGTGCGTGATGTCCTTTGGTTCGTTAAGTTTAAGTAGCTCTAACTCGAGGGGATTGATGACCAAAGTGCTCAGAGCCATTTGAACAATCTGAGCACCCCAAACCAGCAGCCCTGACTGTCGGGCCGTGTTGCAGGCGACAGTCAGGTTGGTATACTACCGCTGTCCTGGACGTCTCCAGAAACACCTCCGCCGACCATCGGGTCTCAGTTCGATGCTAGACTCATCACTCAAGAAAAATCTACTCCATTCAATTAGATCCCTGGTGAAATGTGCCCGACACCACAGCAAACGGGCTTGTTGGAGCACAGAAGTCAGTGATAGACGGCGCAATGGGTGCCTTGACCTCTTTTGTGAGCCGTCTTTTAATGGTCCTTGTGGTCACTTAAATACGTGTTAGAATCGACGATGATGCTGATGAATCCGGTGCTCTGAGTGCCACTCTGGCTATCGCTCGGTCTTCACGTTCTGTCGTCTCTCTAGTCTGCCGGTTCCTTCTTCACACTGTGCTTGACCGTGGCTCACACTTTCCTGCTAACATCGTGGAATAGTGGCATCACACGTCTTCAAATGACCAGCAATTGGCCGATTACTCCAACTTGCTTCTTTGAGCATAACTACTTGCACTCTCTCAGATGTTGACATTTGCCGATACTGTTTACGTGCCTATCTGCGAGACATAGTTATGGTCCAACTGAGAACATGGAAAAAATTGCACAAAGTTTTTATGCCCTGGTATCGACATGTGTCCCATTCCTGCCAGCTGCTCTGTGAAAAAGCCCTGCAGCGTCAGCTATTCATCCATCGGCCACCAAAGTTTAAAATTTAGCATTTTCCTTTAATATCTATATGAATACCCTTTTGTGCCCAATTTGCACATATCCTTCGTTGTCCGTCCTCTTTTCTTTTTTTTTTCTTTTTTGTGTGTACTTACTTTCACTTTCACTTTCTCCGTGTGCCGGCCGCGGTGGCTGAGCGGTTCTAGGCGCTTCAGTCCGCAACCGTGCGACTGCTACTGTCGCACGTTCGATCCTGCCTCGGGCATGGATGCCTGTGATGTCCTTAGGTTAGTTCGGTTTCAGTAGTTCTAAGTTATAGGGGACTGATGACCTCAGATGTTAAGTCTTATAGTGCTCGGAGCCATTCTTTTTTTTTTTTTTTTTTTCTCGCATGCCGAGCGTCACTTAACGGCATTCTCACATTTCCCGTATCATTCATACAGGTACTCTCCATAGTCCACCTCATTAGACAGAAGTGTTACAGTCACGTAGTTTCTGTAAAATGTTTGAGCGGAGTGAAAACAAAACCGGTTAGAAATTAATTACCGACTCTATTTAGAACTTTCAGAGGGAGGCTACCAGTGGGAAATGGGGAAATGTGGTGTCAAATCGACCAGCGTGAAGTCTAGATTGAAATTAGTAAATAAAAAAACGTAAATTTTTATTAACAGTGTGAAAGGACTCAGGGTGATAAAGAAAGCGCTAATTGGTGATTTTAGGGAATACTGAAATATTTCACGAACATCTGTTGCAAGCATTGTTAACGACCCAGCGAGGCGGCGCAGTGGTTAGCACACTGGACTCACATTCGGGTGCACCACTGTTGAAACCCGCCTCCAGCCATGTTTCCCTAAATTCCTTCAGGCAAGTGCCGGAATGGTTCCTTTGAAAGAGCACGGCCGATTTCTTTCCCCATCCTTCTTCATTGTTTGGCCCTCTTTCCAAACCAACCAACCAACCATTATTAACGAAGCGTCAAAAATTATCAGATCACGCCACAAATTGAAATTTCTCTTCGCCTTCTTGATCTATGTGCGCTTAATAGTCATAGAATGACGATCAGTATTTAAATACATTACGTTTCGCACTTTTTGGACGAAACTTGAAAGTAAAAATAAAAATTAAACAAAAGGATCAGCTGTTTTATGAAACGATTTTTGTTAATGTAAGAAATGAAATAGATTACAGAAACATTTGATGCGCCGTGGCCAACTGCCTTAGGTTTCGCGGTTGAGGATCAACAGCGCAGACAGCCCGATCGAGGTGTTCCCATAGATCCTCGACTGGATTTCAATGCTGGTTGTTCGTTGGCCAGGGTAATACAATAAACTCTTTCTGGCGCTCTTCGAACCACGAATGTACACTATAAGCTGTGCGACAAGTTGCAGTGTACTGCTGATAGTGCCGAGGGGAATACAAGCTGCTTGTAGGAATGGGCATATTTCTCAAGGAGAGATGCATACTGGTGGTGATCCGTTGTGCCTTCCAGATTGACGAGATCACTCAGGGAATGCCATGAAAACAATCCGCAGACCATAACGCTCCCTCATGGTTGCAGGGTGTTTGCTTCCGGACATTTCACACCTCACGCTACAACGGTATCCGTCTCAAAGGGTACAACACGTGAATCAGCTGAAAAGGCCATGTGTCGCCTCTCACTGGACGTCCAGCTACAGTACTGTAGCGGAGATTCCGGAAGTTGTTGCCAAGGAACAGCAGTCAGTAAACGTGCATCAACCAGGCGCTTATTGCAGAGGCCCATACGCAGCTATGATCGCTGAAAGGTCGTTGACGAGACACTGTTGGTGCCCCACAGTTGGTGAAGTCAGCAACTCGGCCGGGGCGTTCCTCCTGCCGGTTGCTCAGGCGGGAAGAAGTGTCCCTCACGCGTCTTCGGATTGGGCACTGTACTCTCACACATAGCTTTCTATTACGGCCGGAGGATCCCCCGTTTTGTGATGCTTGTGGTGTCCACATCTCTGTCCGCCACATTTTAACAGAGTGCATTATATACCGTGATGAAAGGGCAGAAGCACAAGTTTATGGGGATCTGTCCTGTGTTTTAGCTAATGATGAGACTTGTGTGTCTAGGGTTTTAAAGTTTTGTGATTTGTCATGACTCTGGCCTAAACTTTTAGGCAGGAGGTTTTAGTGTATAGGAAGTGGCTGGCTATTCCCTTTTTCCTTGCGGTAAGCCAGCAACTTCCATCGCCTATATCGTCTTAGCTCAATCTACCACTGCGTTGTCCATGTTTTACTGCTGGCGGCATGCTTCGTCGCACGCTTCGGTGTGGGTAGGCCCACATTTTTTCACGCTTGTTACCTGTGTTTTACGTTCTGTTTTATCTTACTGTTCTGAGTCTTTTCTTGACACCCGTCTCAATCTGTTAC
The DNA here is from genome assembly GCF_021461395.2 of Schistocerca americana. Taxonomy (NCBI): domain Eukaryota; kingdom Metazoa; phylum Arthropoda; class Insecta; order Orthoptera; family Acrididae; genus Schistocerca; species Schistocerca americana. The sequence continues at coordinate 712,739,253 of NC_060121.1, read as the reverse complement.
TGAGCAGGCGCTGAAGACCTTGCCGTAGTGCGCCCATACAACCCTCTCCATCCATCCATCATCATCCTTGATTCATCTTTGCGGTCATTTACTCAACAGCTGTTGGGTCATACACATTCCGCCACCGTCGTTCACCCCTGTCATGTACGAACCATGATGCACCGCAGCTGTTTCGGCGCCAGTTTTGTATAGCACCATTTTGCTAGCCACCGTATCGTTTAACAACGGCACCACGTTAACAGTTTACACACATCAGTTTTGAAAATGCTTCCACCCTTGGCCCCGAAAGTCAATGATCGTGCTCTTTTGGGCAATGTCGTTCCGACACGCTTTATACACCCTCCACTGCCGTGAGTGACTGGTTATTGTTCGTTGACGTAGGCCATGGGCGCTGGTCACAGGTCACATTGAAGTGACTGGCCCTTGAATAGTAAAGTAACCTGCCGGCCGGAGTGGCCGAGCGGTTCTAGGCGCAACAGTCTGGAACCGCGAGACAGCTACGGTCGCAGGTTCGAATCCTGCCTCGGGCATGGATGTGTGTGATGTCCTTAGGTTAGTTAGGTTATAGTAGTTCTAAGTTCTAGGGGACTAATGACCTCAGATGTTAAGTCCCGTTGTGCTCAGAGCCATTTGAACCAATAAAGTAACCGGATGACTTCGTATACTTTACACACTTTTAAGCAGTTGGTACAGTAAGTACCATTTGACGTGTCGTTATTACACTACTGGCCATTAAAATTGTTACACCAAGAAGAAACGCAGATGATAAACGGGTATTCATTGGACCAATATATTAAACTGGAACTGGCATGTGATTACATTTTCACGCAATTTGGGTGCATAGATCCTGAGAAATCAGTACCCAGAACAACTACCTCTGGCCGTAATAACGGCCTTGATACGGCTGGGCATTGGGTCAAACAGAGCTTGGATAGCGTTTACAGCTACAGCTGCTCATGCAGCTTCAACACGATACCACAGTTCATCAAGAGTAGTGACAGGCATATTGTGACGAGTCAGTTGCTCGGCCACCATTGACCAGACGTTTTCAATTGGAGAGAGATCTGGAGAACGTGCTGGCCAGGGCAGCATTCGAACATTTTCTGTACCCAGAAAGAGCCGTACAGGACCGGCTACATGCGGTCGTGCATTATCCTGCTGAAATGTAGGGTTTCGCAGGGATCGAATGAAGGGTAAAGCCACGGGTCGTAACACATCTGCAATGTAACGTCCACTGTTCAAAGTGCCGTCAATGCGAACAAGAGGTGACCGAGACGTGTAACCAATGGCATCCCATACGATCACGCCGAGTGATACGCCGGTATGGCGATGGCGAATACACGCTTCCAATGTGCGCTCACCGCGATGTCGCCAAACACGGATGCGGCCATCATGATGCTGTAAACAGAACCTCTATTCATCCGAAAAAATTACGTTTTACCATTCGTGCAACCAGGTACGTCGTTGAGCACACCATCGCAGGCGCTCCTGTCTGTGATGCAGCGTCAAGGGTAACCGCAGCCACGGTCTCCGAGATGATAATCGATGCTGCTGCAAACGTCGTCGAACTGTTCGTGCAGATGGTTGTTGTCTCGCAAACGTCCCCATCTGTTGACTAATGGATCGAGACGTGGCTCCACGATCCGTTACAACCATGTGGATCAGATGCCTGTCATCTCGACTACATCTACAGCTACATTTACACTCAGCGAGCCACCCAACGGTATGGTTCATGGGAAGAACGAATGCCGGAAAGTCTCGGTGCGCGCTCGAATCTCTCTAATTTTACATTTGTGATCTTATCGGGAGGTATAAGTAGAGGGAAGCAATATATTCGGTACCTGATCCAGAAACGCACCCTCTCGAAACCTGGACAGCGATGCAGAGCGCCTCTCTTGCAGAGGGTGCCACTTCAGTTTGCTAAACATCTCCGTAACGCTATCACGCCTACCAAATAACCCTGTGACGAAACGCGCCGCTCTTCTTTGGATCTTCTCTATCTCCTCTGTCAACCCGACCTGGTACGGATCCCACACTGATGAGCAATACTCAAGTATAGGTCGAACAAGTGTTTTGTAAGGCACCTCCTTTGTTCTTGGACTACATTTTGTAAGGACTCTCCCAATGAATCTTAACCTGACACCCGCCTTACCAACATTTAATTTTATATGACTCCTAGTGATACGAGGCCCAAGGATCCATTACGGCGATCCGCATTACCCTCCTGAACCTGCCGATTCCATATTCTGCTAACAGTCATTAGATCTCGAACAACGCGGGCAGAATTGTCGCGGTACGATAAACCGCAATCGGGATAGGCTTCAATCCGACCTTTATCAAAGTCGTAAACGTGATGGTACGCATTTCTCCTCCTTACACGAGGCATCACAACAACGTTTCACCAGGCAACGCCGGTCAACTGCTGTTTGTGTATGAGAAATCGGTTGGAAACTTTCCTCATGGCAGCACGTTGTACGTGTCACCACCGGCCACAACCTTGTGTGAATGCTCTGAAAAGCTAGTCATTTGCGTATCACAGCATCTTCTTCCTGTCGGTGAAATTTGGCGTCTGTAGCACGTCATCTTCGTGGTGTAGCAATTTTAATGGCCAGTAATGTAGATGTAGTGGCGTTGTGCTGCAATCGAAAAGTTAGACAGGGAAGCCCTGCTGACGCTGCCTTCGAGCGGGGCTGAGGATCCCACTAGTCAGACGGCTGCCTGCGGCAGGAGACGGTTCCCCCGCCCCCCCCCTCCCCCCCACCCCACTGCACCGCACCGCGCCGCCTGTCGACTGTTCGCGAGCTCTCTCCCACAGGGCCTCTGTCTGCACCGCTTCATTAGCCCCATCAGGGGCGGTCCCCGCCAGCGCCGCCGTCAGGGCTCTGGAGCGACGATCAGTCCCTGGTCTGGCGGGGCCCAGCCTGCAACTGACGGCGGGCCATCTGCCCAGTCTCAATTGCGTCCCAAGGGAGCTTTCAGCAGGCGGGAGAGCCAATCGACGTCTGGGACGGCGAGGACGACGCTCTACTGCCTGCGATGGACGCCAAGGATCGTTAACCGCTAGATAGTAGAACCACACGGTTTATGTGAGCAAAAGTTGCTGCCGGAAATAATTTTAATTCTTTCAGATTTTAATATTTCGTATTATTGTAAGCTAATCGTTTTGCAGTACGATATATTCCTTGCGTTCATACGTCAAAGCGAAAGTTTTGAATCACGTACAGGGGTGGGACGTAAACATGGAAACACCGCGCGATATGTATGCTTTGACATAGACGCAGGTTGTGCTTCTGCATTAGAAGACAAGTGGCCATTTTGTAATATCCCTAACACTGAAGAAATACGGTATTTAAGTGCTATGTAAGCAACTCTACTTGAGAAAATTATAAAGGAAATCGAAGAGTTAATATTGTTGTTCGTAGTCGAAGTAAATACACTGACGATACAGAAATCGTAACACAAAGAAGGAACTCTGCGACATTAACGAAGGTTGACAGGCGTGCTTCTGTATCTGAAAGATGATGTCTATTCAGATTTTGCGGCAGTCGCTATTAGCGCCACATTGAGGATGTACCTCAGAATTGCTTTAAATACACGCCGTAATATTTGCGAGCTTTAGTTGTCTTTGTCATTAGACGAGGTGAGTTGATGTTAGTCACGAATGCCTTTAAGGCGACAAAGAAGCCATTGAGAACACCTCATGAGTTTGAGAGAGGTCGCGTAAAGGGGCTACAAGAAGCTGGATGTTCCGCAATACTGCAGAAAGGCTTGGCAGGAACGTAGTCACTGTACATAATTAACGGCAGAGTTGGCAACTAGAATGTACGGTTGCAAGAAGACCGGGCTCCATACTGCCACGTGGCAAACTCAAGGAGAGGACCAACGCGTTCCGCATATGGCTCTGAAGCATCGGACTGCATCTGCGGCAACAATTTGAGCATCAGTTGGCAACTGTTACAAACCTATTACTTCAAGGACAGCTCTGTGCCAGACGCCCTGTAAAGTGCATTTCACTGACCCCAACAAACCACAGTTTGCGACTTCAGTGATGTCAAGCGAGAGCTCATTGACGGACAGAGTGGAGTTCTGCTTTCTCATGAAAGACGGTTCGCCCTTGGTGCCAGTGACAGCCATGTGTTGGTCAGAAAGAGATCATCCGAGGGCCTGCAACCAACCTGTCCGAATGCTAGACTCGCTGCATTCAGACCTGGAGTTATGGTCTGCGGTGCTATTTCGAATAACAGCAGGGGCACTCGCGTGGTTATCCCACACGCCCTGGCTGCTAACTTGTGCGTCAGTGTGGTAATTTGGCCTGTTGCGCTGCCATTCATGAACAGCATTCGAGGAGCCGCTTTCCAGTAGCATGAAGCCTGCCTGCATACTACTCTTGTAACCTAACATGTTCTGCAGTGTGTCGACATGTTGATCTGGCCTGTCGTATCACCATATCTGTCTCCAATTGAGCACATACGGGACATAGCCTGTTGACAACTCCAGCGTCATCCACAAACAGCGTTAACTGTCCTTGTATTGACCGATCAACAGGCATGGTACTCCATCCCACAAACTGACACCCGGCATCTTGCATTCAACATTATGGGCGTTACACCGGTTATTCACATTTGAAGTTGATTATCTCACGCTTACATTAAACTGTGATCTACCAATGTTAATTTCTCAAATATGTTACCTATCGAATATATTCCCCAAATCCTCATTACATTCAATATTTTTTGGTGTTGAAATATTTTCCGTCGGTGTATTTGTTAAAGAAGCGAAGCTTCTGTAAGTTTGTGCACTGTTATACTATATTGCTTACAACAAACGAATGCTGAATTTATTTGTTCTGTAAAAGATTATATACCATTTTGTTATGTGAGCTCGGGGAAATCAGATGTAAGTATAATATATTCCTGTTTTCTGGCAATACTTGACCTTCTTAACTGCATATAATTATTTCATAATTCTTTCTTTCTTTCACTTACGCCATAGTCCTGCAGCGATCGCAGGGTCGGCGTGGTTACAACGGATTTGGCAGTGTTAGTGTTAGGGATGGCCGGATGCCCTTACTGCCGCCACCCCGTACCCCCCAGGACGGAATCAGCGTACCAGAACTGTCGGCGTCTAGTGTAAAAAGTGAAATAGTGCGAACGTGTTTCAAATGTCTGCAACGCGTGTGACTGAGGCGGAACGTGGGGACCAACCCGGCATTCACCTAGCGGGATGTGGAAAACCCCCTAAAAACCACATCCAAGCTGGCCAGCACACCCGCCCTCGTCGTTAATCCGCCGGGCGGATTCCTTCCGGGGCAGGCGCGCCTACCCGAGACCAGGAAGCAGCGCGTTAGCGCGCTCGGCTACCCTGGCGGGTATAATAAATTTTTATTGCTTTATTTGCTTTATTATGAGCGTAATTCCTACTGTAATTTTAAGGTCTATAGTGGCCGACAGCGCGAAGGTGGAAGCAGATTGTTGAATGACGAAACGACCGAACACTATCGCTGTTCTATCGTTAATACTTCGTTAATTGAAGACAGAACGCCCCCAGTACTCATTTCCCAATAGTTTTCTTGAGCTATCGTAATTTTGTGCCCAAGATCGTTTCACAACTTGTAACACCATATCTTATACATTACATACCTTTTGTTGATTCATTTAGCTTTCTATTTTTTAAAAATCCCATCGTTGAACTTCTGTAATTAGTGTACGATTAATTCAGTACTTTAATGAAGTACAATCTCTGCAATGATCTTTTGTCTTCCTCATATAATCTCTTTGCTTATCTTTAAATAATTTTATTTAAACAAATTTTGTGTAAAACTATCAACATATGCAAATGTTCTGTTTTATTTTAAATGTTTGTTTGCTGTTATGTAAACTGCTGACCTTCACTTAGGGCTCTTAGTTGTTTTGTATGTAAGAGGTGTTGTGGTTCCCCTCGGGAACGGAAGCCTGCCATGCGCGCAAATTGTGGTTGGCATAGGTAGAAGACGTGGATTAAGAGTTAGTCGGGGACGAGCTACCAAACTATCAACTGCTCATGTAAACGTTGTGTATTGTGCTGGTTCCGAGAGAGGCTTTTCCTGACGCTTTCCAATGCCTCGGATGGATGGATAATGAGCTGGAATTATTCTGAAATAGGTATCCACCATCGTCACCAAGAAATGACGGAGTCCAGCAATTCTACCTGCAAATCCACCTACCAACATGTAATCGCCACCACATTGCACAATCACTGTAATGGAACACTATAGTAATGCACAGTGAAGAATCAGCTTATTTGATGTGTTAGTGTGCACAAATATAAGATAATTTATAACTGAATTTTTGTACCTACCTTGATTTTTTTCCTCATTTTAACACCTCTCAAGTTCTTCTCCGTTTGAACTACAGTGATTACCAAGTGTCCTTACTGAAAGAACATTAAAGCCCATTGTTTTACTAATTATTGCCTCTTGAACATAGTAATAAGAAGGTTAAAGTTAATGTGGCAAGAGAGTGAGTTAAAGTAAATGATGTTTACTGAAAACAATTTTCCTATTAAAACTGCTAATTAATATGTTGTTGCCAAATTCAAAATTAAAAGTTCTTCAAACTGATGGTTATAAAGTTTTGCTTAGTAAATGATAATATTGCTGCCCGTTGTAAATCGCAAAAGGTGAGTCATTATCTTACAAATATGTCAATTTTGTGTCTCAGTGTAGTAAATGTTGAAAACTGCAATTGTGGAAAGTTATATACTCATGCTTGCTAAGCACCTGTTTCTTTTGTGTATTGAAAGTGCATATTAAGAGTGTGATAGGATCCACAGGTTATCCTTTATGCTCGTGATAAATAACGATTAATATAAAGAGCACTATCTATGAAAACAATAATTCCTTTATTCAGAAGACAGTAAGAAGTAACCTGTTGGTGAATTCCATTAAACTTTCGTTGTAAATAGAAAAGTATTTAGCTGAAAGAGACTTAACATGTGACCAGTTGATAATTTTGCAGGGAACTACGTTTACAATTTTATGTAATGTAGGAAAATGTTTGAAAAGTAATACTGAAAGTATATCTAATTTATGATTCTTCAGTGAATATTAATAGTAATGTTATCCAGACCATTCAGTTTGAATAAGCCCTGAAAGTAATAGTGTGTTGTGTTATAAGGTTGTATATACGCAAATAGTTGGTTCTGATCTGGTAGCTCCAACCTTGACGTGAACATACTGTAATCATGTGTCAGAGTTCATTGCACTCGTGTGTGGCAAAGCAAAGGTTGTGTTTGTCCGTTAAAGTTACTCATACATTCTTTCTTAAACATGAATGTTCTACATCTACATCTACAGCCATACTCCGCAAGCCACCTGACGGTGAGTGGCGGAGGGTACCTTGAGTACCTCTATCGGTTCTCCTTTCTATTCCAGTCTCGTATTGTTCGTGGAAAGAAGGACTGTCGGTATGCCTCTGTGTGGGCTCTAATGTCTTTGATTTTGTCCTCATGATCTCTTCGCGAGACATACGTAGGAGGGAGCAATACACCGCTTGACTCCTCGATGAAGGTATGTTCTCGAAACTTCAACAAAAGCCCGTACTGAGCTACTGAGCGTCTCTCCTGCAGAGTCTTCCACTGGAGTTTATCTATCATCTCCGTAACGCCTTCGCGATCACTAAATGATCCTGTAACGAAGCGCGCTGCTCTCCGTTGGATCTTCTCTATCTCTTCTATCAACCCTATCTGGTTCGGATCCCACACTGCTGAGCAGTATCCAAGCAGTGGGCGAACAAACGTACTGTAACCTACTTCCTTTGTCTTCGGATTGCATTTCCTTAGGACTCTTCCAATGAATCTCAGTCTGGGATCTGCTTTACCGACGATCAACTTTATGTGATCATTCCATTTTAAATCAATCCTAATGCGTATTCCCAGATAATTTATGGAATTAACTGCTTCCAGTTGCTGACCTGCTATATTGTAGCTAAATGATAAGGAATCTTTCTTTCTATTTATTCGCAGCACATTACACTTGTTTACTTTGAGATTCAATTGCCATTCCCTGCAGCATGCGTCAATTCACTGCAGATCCTCCTGCATTTCAGTACAATTTTCTATTGTTACAACCTCTCGATATACTACAGCATCATCCGCAAAAGCCTCAGTGATCATCCGATGTCATCCACAAGGTCAATTATGTATGTTGTGAATAGAAACGGTCCTACGACACTCCCCTGCGGCACACCTGAAATCACTCTTACTTCGGAAGACTTCTCTCCATTGAGAATGACATGCTGCGTTCTGTTATCTAGGAACTCTTCAATCCAATCACAGAATTGGTCTGATAGTCCATATGCTCTTACTTTGTTCATTAAACGACTGTGGGGAACTGTATCGAAAGCCTTGCGGAAGTCAAGAAACACGGCATCTGCCTGGGAACCTGCGTCTATGGCCCTCTGAGTCTCGTGGACGAATAGCGCGAGCTGGGTTTCACACGACCGACTTTTTCGAAACCCATGCTGATTCCTACAGAGTAGATTTCTTCTCTCCAGAAAAGTCATTATACTCGAACATAATACGTGTTCCAAAAGTCTACAAGTGATCGACGTTAGAGATATAGGTCTATAGTTCTGCACATTTCTTCGACGTCCCTTCTTGAAAACGGGGATGACCTGTGCCCTTTTCCAATCCTTTGGAACGCAGCGCTCATCTAGAGGCCTCCGGTATACGGCTGCAAGAAGGGAGGCAAGTTCCTTCGCGTACTCTGTGTAAAATCGGACTGGTATCCCATCCCCCCCAGGAACCATGGACCTTACCGTTGGTGGTGAGGCTTGCGTGCCTCAACGATACAGATAGCCGTACCGTAGGTGCAACCACAACGGAGAGGTATCTGTTGAGAGGCCAGGCAAACGTGTGGTTCCTGAAGAGGGGCAGCAGCCTTTTCAGTAGTTGCAGGGGCAACAGTCTCAATGTTTGACTGATCTGGCGTTGTAACACTAACCAAAGTGGCCTTGCTGTTCTGGTATTGCGAATGGTTGAAAGCAAGGGGGAACTACAGATGTAATTCTTCCCGAGGGCATGTAGCTTTACTGTATGATTAAATGATGGTGGCGTCCTCTTGTGTAAAATATTCCGGAGGTAGAATAGTCCCCCATTCGGATCTCCGGGCGGCGACTATTCAAGAGGACGTTGTTATCAGGAGAAAGAAAACTTGCGTTCTACGGATCGGGGCGTGGAATGTCAGATCCCTTAATCGGGCAGGTAGGTTAGAAAATTTAAAAAGGGAAATGGATAGGTTAAAGTTAGATGTAGTGGGAATTAGTGAAGTTCGGTGGCAGGAGGAACAAGACTTTTGGTCAGGTGAATACAGGGCTATAACTACAATATCAAATAGGGGTAATGCAGGAATAGGTTTAATAATGAATAAAAAAATAAGAGAACGGGTAAGCTACTGCAAACAGCACAGTGAACGCATTATTGTGGCCAAGATAGACACGAAGCCCACGCGTACTACAAGTAGTACAAGTTTATATACCAACTAGCTCTGCAGATGACGAAGAAATTGATAAAATGTATGATGAGATAAAAGAAATTATTCAGATAGAGAAGGGAGACGAAAATTTAATAGTCATGGGTCACTGGAATTCAAGGGTAGGAAAAGGGAGAGAAGGAAACGTAGTAGGTGAATATGGATTGGGACTAAGGAATGAAAGAGGAAGCCGCCTGGTACAATTTTGCGAAGAGCATAACATAATCATAGCTAACACCTGGTTTAAGAAACATGAAAGAAGGTTGTATACATGGAAGAACTCTGGAGATACTAAAAGGTATCAGATAGATTATATAATGGTAAGACAGAGATTTAGGGACCAGGTTTTAAATTGCAAGACATTTCTAGGGTCTGATCTGGACTCTGACCACAATCTATTGGTTATGAACTGTAGATTAAAAGTGAAGAAACTGCAATAAGGTGGGAATTTGAGGAGATGGGACCTGGATAAACTGAAAGAACCAGAGGCTGTACAGAGTTTCAGGGAGAGCATAAAGGAACAATTGTCACAAATGGGGAAAACAAATACAGTTCAAGAAGAATAGGTAGCTCTGAGGGATGAAGTAGTGAAGTCAGCAGAGGATCAAGTAAGTGAAAAGACAAGGGCTAGTAGATATCCTTGGGTAAGAGAAGAAATATTGAATTTAATTGATGAAAGGAGAAAATATAAAAATGCAGTAAATGAAACAGGATAAAAGGAATACAAACGTCTCAAAAATGAGATCGACAGGAGGTGCAAAATAGCTGAGCAGGGATGGCTAGAGGACAAATGTAAGGATATAGAGGCTTATCTCACTAGGGGTAAGATAGATACTGCCTACAGGAAAATTAAAGAGACCTTTGGAGAAAAGAGAACCACTTGTATGAATATCAAGAGCCCAGATGGAAACCCAGTTCTAAGAAAAGAAGGGAAAGCAGAAAGGTGGACGAAGTATATAGAGGGTCTATACAAGGGCGATGTACTTGAGGACAATATTATGGAAATTGGAGAGGATGTAGATGAAATGGGAGATACGATACTGCGTGAAGAGTTGGATAGAGCACTGGAACACCTGAGTCGAAACAAGGCCCCAGGAGTAGACAACATCGCATTGGAACTACCGACGGCTTTGGGAGAGCCATTCCTAACAAAACTCTACCAAATGGTGGGCAAGATGTATGACACAGGCGAAATACCCTCAGACTTCAAGAAAAATATGATAATTCCAATCCCAAAGAAAGCAGGTGTTGACAGATATGAAAATTAAACTATCAGTTTAATGAGTCACAGCTGCAAAATACTAACGCGAATTCTTTACAGACGAATGGAAAAAGTGGTAGAAGCCGACCTCGGGGAAGATCGGATTGGATTCCGTAGAAATGTTGGAACACGTGAGGCAATATTGACCCTACGACTTATCTTAGAAAATAGATTAAGGAAACGCAAACCTACGTATCTAGCATTTGTAGACATAGAGAAATATTTCGACAATGTTGACTGGAATACTCTCTTTCAAATTCTAGAGATGGTAGGGATAAAATACAGGGAGAGAAAGGCTATTTACAATTTGTACAGGAAACAGATGGCAGCTATAAGAGTCGAGGGGCATGAAAGGGAAGCAGCGGTTGGGAAAGGAGTGAGACAGGGTTGTAGACTGCCCCGATGTTATTCAATCTGTATATTGATCAAGCAGTAAAGGAAACAAATGAAAGATTCGGAGTAGGTATTAAAATCCACGGAGAGGTTCGCTGATGACATTGTAATTCTGTCAGAGACAGCAAAGGACTTGGGAGCGCAGTTGAAAGGAATGGACAGTGTCTTGAAAGGAGGATATAAGATGAACATCATTAAAAGCGAAACGAGGATAACGGAATGTAGTCGAATTAAGTCGGATGATGCTGAGGGATTTAGATTAGGAAATCAGACACTTAAAGTAGTAAAGGAGTTTTGCTGTTTGGGGAGCAAAATAACTGATGATGGTTGAAGTAGAGAGGATCTAAAATGTAGACTGGCAATGGCAAGGAAAGCGTTTCTGAAGAAGAAAAATTTGTTAACATCGAGTATAGATTTAAATGTCACGAAGTCTTTTCTGAAAGTATTTGTATGGAGTGTAGCCATGTATGGAAGTGAAACGTGGACGATTAATAGTTTAGACAAGAAGAGAATAGAAGCTTTCGAAATGTGGTGCTACAGAAGAATGCTGAAGATTAGATGTATAGATCACATAACTAATGAGGCGGTATTGAATAGAATTGGGGAGAAGAGGAGTTTGTGGCACAACTTGACTAGAAGAAGGGATCGATTGGTAGGATATGTTCTGGGACATCGAGGGAAAAACAGTTTAGTACTGGAGGGCAGCGTGGAGGGTGAAAATCGTAGAGGGAGACCAAGAGATGAAGACACTAAGCAGGTTCAGAAGGATGTAGGCTGCAGTAGGTACTGGGAGATGAAGAAGGTTGCACAGGATAGAGTAGCATGCAGAGCTGCATCAAACGAGTCTCAGGACTGAAGACCACAACAACAACAGTCCCATCAGGTCCAGCGACCTTTTCTCTTTTGAGCGATTTTAATTGTTTCTCTATCCCTCTGTCGTATATTTCGATATCTACCATTTTGTCATCTTTGCGACAATCTAGAGAAGGAACTACAGTGCAGTCTTCCTCTGTGAAATTGCTTTGGAAAAAGACATTTAGTATTTCGGCCTTTAGTCTGTCATCCTCTGTTTCAGTACCATTTTGGTGACAGAGTGTCTGGACGTTTTGTTTTGATCCACCCACCGCTTTGACATAAGACCAAAATTTCTTAGGATTATCTGCCAAGTCAGTACATAGAACTTTACTTTCGAATTCAGTGAACGCCTCTCGCATCGCCCTCCTCACATTACATTTCGCTTCGCGTAATTTTTGTTTGTCTGCAAGGCTTTGCCTATGTTTATGTTTGCTGTGAAATTCCCTTTGCTTCCGCAGAAGTTTTCTAACTCTGTTGTTTCACCACGGTGACTCTTTTCCATCTATTACGATCTTGCTTGACACATACTCATCTAACACATATTGTACGATGGTTTTGAACTTTGTAAACTGCTCCTCAACACTATCTGTATTTCAGACAAAACTTTTGTGATTAGTCATCAGGTACTCTGAAATCTACTTTTGGTCACTTTTACTAAACAGGTAAATCTACCTACCTTTTTTAACATTTCTATTTACGGCTGAAGTCATCGATGCAGTAACCGCATTATGATCGCTGATTCCCTGTTCTGCATTAACTGTTTCAAATAGTTCAGGTCTCTACGTCACCAGAAAGTCTAATATGTTATCGTCACGAGTCGGTTCTCTGTTTATCTGCTCAAGGTAGTTTTCAGATAAAGCACTTAAAAAATTTTCACTGGATTCTTTGTCCCTGCCACCCGTTATGAACATTTGAGTCGCCCAGTCTATATCCGGCGAACTAAAATCTCCACCCAGAACTGTAACATGGTGGGGAAATCTACTCGAAATATTTTCCAAATTATCCTTCAGGTGCTCAGCCGCAACAGCTGCTGAGCCAGGGGGCCTGTAGAGACATCCAGCTACCATGACTGAGCCTGCTTTAACTGTGACCTTCACCGAAATTATTTCACATTTCGGATCTCCGTCAATTTCCTTAGATACTATCGCACTACTTATCACTATAAACACGCCTCCCCCTTCACTGTCCAGCCTGTCTCTGCGGTATACGTTCCGATATGAGTTTAGAATTTCATTACTGTTTACATCTGGTTTCAGCCAACTTTCTGTCCCTAGTACTATGTGGACATTGTGACCGTTTATTAATGACAGCATTTTTGGGACCTTTCTATAGACGCTCCCGCAGTTTACCATTAGCAGATTAATATTGTTATTCCCTGTTGCATTTTGTCTACTCCTACCTTGCCGCGTCTCAGGAGGCGTCTTGTCAGGCATTGGGAGGGAATTCTCTAACCAAAAAAACCCACATGTGCACTCCACACGTACTCCGCTACCCTTGTAGCTACTTCCTGCGTCTAGTGCACGCCTGACCTATTCAGGGGGACCCCACATTTCTCCACCCGATAGCGGAGGTCGAGAAACTTGCACCCCAGATCTCCGCAGAATCGTCTCAGCCTCTGTTTTAAGCCTTCCACTCGGCTGCAAACCAAAGGACCGCGATCGGTTCTGGGAACGATACTACCAATAGTTAGCTCACATTCCACCCCACGAGCTACTCTTTCCGCCTTCACGAACTCCGCCAACCGCCTGTATGAACTGAGGATGTCCTCTCAACCCAGAGGGCAGGAGTCATTGGTGCCGACATGAGCAACAATTTGCAGTCGGGTGCACCCAGTGCTCTCTATCGCCGCTGGCAGGGCCTTCTCCACATCTCGTATGAGACCCCCGGCAAGCTGACAGAATGAACACTGGCCTTCTTCCCCGACCTTTCCGCTATTTCCGTAAGGGGCTCCATCACCCGCCTAACGTTGGGGCTCCCAATCACTAATAAACCCCTCCTCCCGTGTGCCTGCTCGGACCTTGCTGAAGGAGCGGCCACATGTCCACTCACAGGCAGAGCGGGCGATGCCACACGGCCAGCCTCCACATTGACCCTGCCGGCCGGTGTGGCCGTGCGGTTCTAGGCGCTTCAGTCTGGAACCGCATGACCGCTACGGTCGCAGGTTCGAATCCTGCCTCTGTCATGGATGTGTGTGATGTCCTTAGGTTAGTTAGCTTTAAGTAGTTCTAAGTTCTAGGGGACTAATGACCCCAGATGTTAAGTCCCATAGTGCTCAGAGCCCTTTTTTTGAACATAGACCCTCTGCCTCATGCGCCACGAACGCCGTTGAACCCGCCACTCCCCTTGGGGAGAGGGTGGCCCAACCGCGCCCGGTACCCGTGAATATGTCTCGGCAGCAGGGACAGTGGCTGAAGCATGTAACACCTTGGGTGTACCACGCGACACACCAGACTCCCCACTGCCGCTACACTCCGAGGCAGCAGCCTGATGACGGCTGACCGAAGCCATCAAACCGTTCAGCTGTTCACGAATAGTGGCCAGCTCCTCCTGCGTCCGTACACAGCTGTCACACATCCTATCCAACCTAAGAAATCAATTTACTGTAGAGATTTAATCAACTTTTAACAAGACTGCTAATTCACTTGAGGCGTCTGATAGTTGACTAAACCGTGGTTACTAGACACTTCTTGTAGAAAACAATGAAGATAGCACTACCTGTCTCTGGACTGTATTCAAAACAAACACTAGCACTGCTGGCACTATGGCTGACTAAAGGGACTCTCTCTAACTGTATTCAAAACAAACACAAAGCCTATGGAACACTATTACTAGCACTCGACAATTAAAGCTTCCTAAAAGCAAAAACACATGGAAGAAGAAGTGACAAGTAAGAAAAATACAGTTAATACTAAAAAATTAACGTAGGTCGCTGCGCAACAGACGTGACGCAGACGGCAGTTAATCATTCTCATGCCTAATTAGGCTGGCGACTGTTTTCTTTATTCTTTGAACAGTGTGGATAAGTAAATTATTGTTTATTACTGTTTGAATATTTACGTAATTCTGACTTTCACTTCCGATAAGCCACCCCCGTTGGCTACAACACGGGCAAGATAACAAAATTCCTCTCATTGGCTAACACTGCTCTGTTGCTTTATACCATTATTGCTTTAATAAGATAGTTTTGTTTCACGACCTGCCTCCAGCTTTAAGGTTATGGTATAACAGTAGCAGACGGGAGTCTTATACGAGGCTTTTCCGTGACAGGACTATATGTTCTGTCGGGGCATAGTATGTAATAGACCAAATTTGGTATTTGATTGCACAAGCTACGTAAATGATGTTGAAGTGTTATAAACTGATAGGGCACATACTGTCGAACCATGGCGTCGCCGAACATACTCACTGGACTGATAAGATCCCATATCTTGGCTCATGGTATGTTGAAATTTGGAAAGTTAATTAAGATGGATACTATGAATGATATGGTTTTTGAATCCAATATCGATGACGGCAGTGTTGCCGGTTTGACAATACAGGTCATGAATCCCGTCACTTTCGAACATGAACTGGACGTGTAGTCCAAAACGGTGAAGAAGTTCCTCGAGCTAGTAATATTGCTGATCCTTTTGTGGAGCTGTGTAATAAATTAGCCACCACGGTAAATGCTCATTTTAATTGCAAAGCACAGGAGCACGCCATTCCATTCAAATGGATTCTGCTGTTGACTGCATTTAAGAGGAACAGGTGACACAGTTAAACGATCGTTTAGAACGCGTGAGAAGAGAGATACCCGATTTAAAACATACATTAATGGAATATCGGAATTTTGAGCTGACGCCACTGTATTAAAAATGGCTCACAACGTGCTGGAGGATACCATAAAACATTCGCTCAGCAGTTTAATACCTTACAGCTAAGCTGGAATACAAAATTAACGAGTACTTTGCTGCACAAGGAACATAGTTTTCACATGAGTTTAGTAGACGCACAAGCGGAAAAGATTCTCCGATTACAGAAAAGCTTAAGAAAGAGCTATGTGCAGCTGTGCAGTCTGTTAGTAAAGAGGTGTCACTAGAACTGTGTAGTTCGGGTGAAACTGTCTGACACGGATTAGGACACTTATACTGACGCAAGACCTGCCCCAACGCTACAACAGCATTGCTACCAAAGTGACTGACACGTATCGTAACACTACAGCGATGAAAGGCACGATGAATGACATGTCACATGTAGCTGTTTGTAGAAGCAAAGTGTATGAAAAAACAGGCCCCTAGTATTAAGCCTGTGGCGGCGAGGTAGGGCACGTTAATCAGTACACCGAATATTCGTCTGGGTCAGTGGAGGGGCGCTCAATGTAACCTACTTACATTTAGAGGAAAGTCTTATAAGGCATCATCAGCTTCAAATATTCTCCTCAGAGTACCTACGGTCAGTTCAATAGGATGTTTGTAGCTAAATACTGGTCCGAATGTATACAAGAGAGACAGTGAAACGAGCTAAACTTGCTTTCAATATTGAAGCGTGTAATGCCAAACAAGATTATCTCAGGAAACATATCGAACATCAGTAAAATGCGCTACTGGGGTGAGCCCTAAGCACATAAAGACGTACCGTGAATACCGAGTGACAAATTAGCTATCAATATTCGCAAGAAATACGTCGGTGTGCCAGACGACCTGGATCGTTTCTTGTCAGCTCTTGATTCTATCGATCTGATACAAGCGTATTTCAAGAATAGTAGCAGCAAATGCCGCCTGCCAACAACCACAACCAAAGAACTGAATATCATGTCGCTGATGCAGCACTGCAGTCTAGTTCTGCGTACCAAAAGTAACATGTGAAGATACAAATTTGGTCTCACTTTAGTAGGCGAAAAAAGAAAAGCAATAACACAACCCACACCCATACTTAGGGAACCCACCAACACACTGGCTGATGATGATGGCTCTGAGCACTATGGGACTCAACTGCTGAGGTCATTAGTCCCCTAGAACTTAGAACTAGTTAAACCTAACTAACCTAAGGACATCACAAACATCCATGCCCGAGGCAGGATTCGAACCTGCGACCGTAGCGGTCCTGCGGCCAACACACTAGAACAATATCAACAGAGTAGACCAGAGTCTGATATGGGACTATCCCCAATTTGGAAACCATCACAAAACTATGTAATTCATATAATTGAGGTGGCAATGAACGCCCCACAACTACAAGCAACAAGTCCAACTAGATGGGACCATATCGCAGTTCCTGATGGTGGTCGTAGAGTGGACTGGGGCGCAACAGTTCTAATGAGCAGCTTTGCTTGCTGCTCTTGAGCCGTGGCTCGCTCGCGTTGGTGGCGTTTCTACTTTGGCATTTTCTCACAATCGAGTATCGACTTATTGCTCCCTGAGTTACTACCATAACGAGTCGCTGACTTGCTTCTGTCAGTGGCAGCAGCAGCGTTTATCGATACTAGTACTGCTGTACCATCTCTGGTGTGACCGCTATATTTCAGTGCGGTGGTGTGTGTGAGGCGATCGGTCGGTTGCGACAGAGCAGCGAGGAAGTCTCCACATTGCTAGGTCAGGCCGGGCTGCTGGCGGTGTGCACGCGCAGTCGGATTTGTGAGGCACCAGCTGCAAGGATCGTCGCCTACCGAACGTGGATACTGGAGTTGAGTAATCAGTTAACCTGTTATGAAACCAAAACTGCTGTGACATCTCTTCGTTCATTGCTGATTGTTGCTTCCTGGGCCATTCCCGCAAGCAGCAATGTATGTTGTGCTGGAGTAGGCAAACTTTTGCAGCTGTCTTCCTGTATGGTGTTTAATTATTGAACTCATTGTAGCTTATTAGTGATGTGCACCAGCAGTCTCTTCTGCCTTGTGGCCGTTAAGGCTCCGGTTACCTGCCCTGGGCGTTATCGTAATTTTCTGGCATGTGGTTTCCTCTCTGTGTTGATGCTGTCCGGCGCGGCATGTAGTTTTACAGCCTTGGTGTTGTTCTTTTTCTTTTTTGAGTGGTTATTGTGCCTTGACTGTATCTAGCAGTGCTGCTGGTATCTTCGTCCTCGCTGATATATTCGGTTGTCATGCTGTTGGCCGGGTGGAAGGGAATTGATTGGGTTGTTGGTTGGTTCTTTAGCCATCCCTAGGTCGTGTTGCCATTCGATTATTTAGTATTAAGCTTGGCTGGCTGTCTCACCTAAACTTATGTTATAGTTTCCTCCCCAAGGCGACCCTCAGAACACTTCTGAGCACCACTGTTCTGTTGTTTTGGATTGTGATTTTTTTTTTTTTTTTAGTCTCAAGTACTGTGGGTGGCCTTCAGCCGTGTATTATTTTAGTTTGTTTTAATGTTTAGTATGTGGTCTTCGGCCGAACTTCTACATGAAATATCTTAAGATAAGGCCTTCAGCCGTCTTAAATTAAAATTTGAAAATTTGAGAATTTTCCTCTGTATATTAATTTGTTAACAAGGTCTTAAGCCCTGAGTTGTTCTACGTTCAGTATATGCCCTTCAGCCGGAACTGATGTGAAATATTTTACGGTAAGGCTTCCAGCCATCTTAAATTAAAATTTGAAAGATAATTTCAAAATTTCAAAATTTCCCTCTCTATCTTCGTTTTGTTATCCAGGCCTTAATGCTTGAGTTGTTATATGTTCAGTATATGTAAGTTCTTCAGCCATCTCAAGCAAAATCTGAAAGATCATTTATTTAAAACGTTTTAAAATTTTCTTACTAGATTTATTGTTATCCAGGTCTTAAGCCCTCAGTTCTTCTACTTTATAACTAATGCCTTCAGCCGTGCGTATCCCTTAAGGCAATTTTAATAACTTGTGTTCTAGCCTTCATCCATATTGTATCTGAATTCTTTTAAGGGCATTAGCGAATCAGAGCTTTAGCAAAATAGAGTTCGTATGTTTGTGAAACTAGCAGCAACCAATTTGGGCCCCTTTCCACAACCTGGTCCTCTTTGTCCTGCGAAACCAGATTTCAGCACTTAATGATGGCAGTGACATCCGAAACGAAGTGTGATGAATCGTGAAGAAGAACCGCAGAAGAGGTACTGCAGGCCACAGGTAATGCTGTTGAGACTGGAAGCGTCATAACGGTGGTACCTGACACAGCTGTGAGAATTAACGTGATTGATGAGCCACTTTTTCAAAAGAATTCGCTCCAAAAAACGTACCTTTTCTGCCAGTCAACATTGTGTCATGTGTGGTGTGCAATCCGCATCAGATGGGACTCACGGATGACATCGAAAAAGTTCAAAGAAGGGCAGCTCGTTTTGTATTATCGCGAAGTATGGGAGATAGTGCCACAGACATGAAACGTGGAGTGGCAATCGTTAAAACAAACACGTTTTCCTTTGCGACATGATCATCTCATTAAAATTCAAACACCTGTTTTCTCCTACGAAAACATTCTAATGGCACCCACCTACATGGACAGAAATGATTATCAAGATAAAATAAGAAAAATCAGGGCTCGCACAGAAAAATTTAAGTGCTCGTTTTTCCCGCGCGCCGTTCGAGAGTGGAACGGTAGAAAGACAGCTTGAAGGCGGTTCATTAAACCCTCTGCCAGGCACTTTAATGTGAATAACAGAGTAATCGCGTAGATTTAGATGTAGATACTACTTAGGCCAGAGTCAGAATGTAAACGCGCAGACTCAGATTAATGTACAACTCGAGGTCAGAGCCGTGAGATAAGCGTTCCTCATGGTAAAGCGACTACCAGTGAACTGTTTCATCGGAATGGATTTCATGTGAGGGGAGAGAGGCGAGCGTATTGCATGGTAAATGAAAGTAGTATTATCTTAGATTTATTGAGAATCAAGGCAAGACATGACAGGTTCTGCCCAGGGGTAAATGTGCAGACAGTGAAAGCTAAACTGCTGTGTGTTCATAGCCACCGACACTGCCCCTGTAATGAACCGGTATCACAAAATTAAGACGATGAGCAAGGTAACTCAGCCCACCGCCGCAGGAAAACTATATAATCTGAATATTTAAATGATCAATAAAGAGCCGAACTAACTAATTTATTATTACATGCTGAAGTCTTTTCCAATAAACCACGGGCCAAAAAGGAGGAAGTAAAGTATGTTGTGCGAAAGATATATACAATAAATTTTTGTGTACTCGTCTTCATATTTTCACCATTTCCTGCTGTGTTCTGCTTATTCAGTTATTTATGTGTATATGATGAATTCGTCTTCGAAGTGAGGATGTATGGACATTGGTTGTAAATGAAGTATTTGTTCACTCAGAGATGAAATTAAAGCACCACATGTCATTTCTATATGATGTACGTTCACTGCCAGAAAAAAATTAGTGCATCCTTTTAGAAGTTTCCAATTCACTCAAGATTTATCGTTGCAACAGTGCACATGGAGCACGTGAGACGAATACCGATCAATGGCCTAACGGTTCTGAGAGACCCTTTACAGACCCATGCTGCAACACTGATTTTAGTATGTGGTGCAACCCCCAATGGCGGCCGTACAGGTGCTGACCCTATTATTCAATCGATCACAGATAGCGAACACTGTCCTGTTACACGTAAGAATTGTAAGAATTGTTGGATGGCAGGTTTCACGAGTCAGTTCTTGCTCCATCATACCCCACATGTGCTCGATTGAAGAAAACCCCAGAGATTGTGTTGGCCAGGGATGTTGCCGCACGTCTTGGAGGGCACGTTGGGTTTCACAGGCAATGAGTGGGCGAGCGTTATGATATTGGGACAATAAATCATCTTCCTGTTCCAAGATCGGCAGAAGAATGGAGCTAACGACGTTCTGCACGTATACAGTGCTGGTTAGCGTCCCGTCCAGTAAAACAAAAGCTGGACGAGTGTTGTAGCTTATCGTGCCCAGACTATAAGGCTTGGGGTGGGGACAATGTGTCGTGGGCGAAAGCACTCTACGACACAGCGCTTATCAGGTCTACGTCATACGCGCAAACGACATTCACTTGCGTGTAGGTAGAGTCTGCTGTCATTGCTGAAGACCAGGGTGCGCCATTCCGTTTTCCAGGTGATACCCTGACGGCACCTGTCGAGCCCTGCACGTCGAAGCTGTGACTTGGGAGGAAGACGGACTACAGGCTCGCGTGCGTGTAGTTCCATTGCTAATAACCAGCTCGGAACAGTTCATGTTGACACACCTGGACTCACGAGTCCCATTTTTTTTCTATGGTAGCTATACGATCTGTCGCTCCTGTCCTTCCAATAAGACGATCCTGGCGGGCGTCTATGCTGCGTGGACGTCCAGAACCAAGCTTACAGGTGTGAGAATGCTCACTATTATACGAATCTTTACACAAATGACGCAGTATGTCTAACTTGTGTGACAGTTTTCCGAAAGGGCCATCCCGCCACTCAAAAGGCCAGAATATATCCCATTTCACTTGGCTATAGGAACCACGGATGTGTCTCCATGGCACAGTTGCCTGCTTGCTTCATACATTTCCACCACACTGAGCATTCTGACTGTGAAAATTCGCAATTGATGGTAGACACAGATGGCTGCCTGGTAGCTAAGCCACTACACTATCTGTTGGCTGACGACATTGAAACAGTTATCAGTAGATAAATTTTAAGTTTGTGGTAAGATCTTACGGGACTAGGCTACGTAGGTCATCGGTCCCTAAGCTTACACGCTACTTAATCTAACTTAAACTAACTTACGCTATGGACAACACACACACCCATGCCCGAGGGAGGACTCGAATCTACGACGGGGGCAGCCGCGCGGACCGTAACAAGACGCCCGAGACCACGCAGCTATCCCTCGCGGCTATCAGTACATCTACCATTTCACAGGCGGCATATGCTATCATCGGATCCAAATTAACGTCGTCTTTCCATGCGAAATTGATCTATTTCTGCCAGTGTAGTTACAGAAATCATAATAATACCCGTTGGGCTATACTTTAGGTGTCTCGGCTACCGCACGTTTGAAATGTGAGCCCCTCAAGTAATAGTCAGCTTTGCAATCACATCGCCTTAGCAGACGTGTTCAGTCTAGTGAAGGATCGAACAAGTTTATGAAACACGTTTGGAAACTATATGACCACTGATTTACTTCGTGGAGTGTATTCTTGTCGTTTCGAATAAATAATCTGAATGCAGTGTCACTGCAGCTGTAATATTTGGTTATTAAAGGTATGATTTGATTCCGAGAAGGCCGTTTCATGAAGAACCTTATGTTTTACGTTGAAAATTGTCCATCTTATGAATCGCTAAGGCAATGAAAGATTACATTTGGCAGTAACAGATCGCTAGCTAAGTGGTACTGTCACTGGCTTGTGAAGGTGAAGTTGCATTAGCTCTTAGTTCTTAGCTCGACGGGGAGGTAGATAGTTCGTCAGATTTTTAACTCTTCTCTTATCGAGGTACAAGTCTCCAGTTCTAAAAGTAGTAACGATACCTTAATTTTTCCGCTATAAGTCTTCTTGCACTCTTAGTTTCAAACCCCTTGTTCGAAAGGTGAAAATTTAAGAAATTTCGACACTGAATCCGAATTGACACTATATTTTTCAGCCTACACCGAATCAGTTTTTATCTTTATTTATTTATTTACTACTTTTCTCTGAATACGCATTCGATTCTTTATTTCTCGCATTACATAACTTGGTACCGGGTTTCTTGTTTGAACTACTGCTAATGCCACATTTACATATTTTGTGGCAGTTACGATATGCTTTTTGGGTATGACACAGAATTTCAGGTACAGAAGACCATTTCTAATTACGAACGCCACATGTATAATCAAATTATTGTCGTAAGTTATGAGGCAAAGTGTAATTAATTTGTTATCAGAGAAGTGTATATTTTTATGGCATTTCTCGTTGGTTTACTGAATATAACAAAAAATTAAGAGAGAAATTAATTACTAGCAGTATATTCTCTCACATCAACTAAAACAAGCTGATAATTCTCTGGTAGTTTTTCAACAACACACTTGCAGAAAGCTACAGCTTCAGATATAAAAATGTTGTCAATGCTCTTTCAAAGTGCATTTTTGTCTACAATGAAATTTTCTTGATGGTTGTTCGACATGGTGCGAAACGGATAACCGTTCGAAGGCACAAGAATAAGTGCAACAGGGATTGCCGGTGGTCTCCTTGAAGGTGATAAACCAATCTCGCCGAAACGATCCTATTTGAAACGAGAAAACCATTTCTGTTTACACAGCTACACGTTTGCCGGCAGGCCACTGTAGAGGCCACCCTCTGCAGTGTTGGCAACGTCTACTAATTCGTCAGGATGCAGACCGAGGACATAAGCGGCGTTGTTAGATGAAATAAAACAATATTCTAACTTCATCCATTTATTCTGAAAACCCAAGTCGTACCTGCTTCTGCTGCTTATACTGGCGTCTGCATAATCCGGAGAAGAATCCTCTGAATCCAATATCGCACTCAGGACTGCCGAGGACGAACCATCAGCTCGGAGTAGAAGTCAATGACACCCTGATGCGTCAGTTTTGCCACCCGCGGCCGAGGTATGCACGCCCCATCGAAGACTCGTGCCTTGCTCCGAGACACGTGCGACGCTGGTGTTTGGGGCAGATTCTGCTACGGACCGAAGTCGTATAGCAAACCCACCGACTACCCGCCAACTCTGACTGCTGTGCTGACGTCAGTACTGGATCCTGGAATTCATCGGCTGTGCCTTCAGATGGCTGATGGGCTCATAGGACTGCAAGTGCAATGCCAACACTAGAACAATACCATACCACAACAAGAGTCTCGAATGCTAACGACGTGAACGCCATCGATACTACTGATCGACTGCCAAAAGCTAGTGGCGAGGATGGATTATTTGCGTCACCGAGGGGAGGTTCTGCTCTAAGACGTCATTCGCGATGACGGGTAAGGGTTCTGCTGTTCCCGACTGATTAGCGGTCTTCAGCTACATTTGCTTAACGAATTTCTCTTCAGTCCCGCTACATTTGCTTAACGAATTTGTTACATGGTCTTCACTGCTTAGTCAGATTCCTGATAAACGCTGTTGACTCGCCCCGTCTGTATTTTACTTAATGTTACGAGAGTAATGAAGGCGGCTTGGTTTGCGCTGTTTTAACCATTTTCTGCTGAGTTGCTCGAGGATTCTCTTAAGATCGTCGCGGTCGCTGTCTTCCGGATGCCAACTGGCGACAACTGAATAACGTCTACTGTTCAAACGTAGAAATAAGTTTTCTCCCGCGATTCTTTACTAATTTTGTAGCGTATCTCCACTAACACATACATCACCACAGCATCTCGAGTGGACAACCAGCATTGATGCAGAATCTTTCGCATCTTACTATTTTCTCTGTTCGTGCAGAAAGCAGTTAAGTGACTTGACTTCATTAACTACAACATCCAGTCGAAAGTACGCATTAGGTAGCCTAGATATCTATTGGAGGGCGATGCAGACGAACAAGGAAATGAATGTTTTCGATAACCTGGAATCGATCTTTAGAGAGTCAGAATTCTCAACCGTTGGATCGTTGTTTGTTACGACAAAATCATGCACAGCGATATTTTTTTTTATTTGTCTTTTGGAACTACTTTAGCTTCGTATGTTTGAGGGCTGGGTTCTATTCAAACCTCAGCGAATCATTTTCAGTAAGCATGAACAGATCTTCTTCACCTCTGGTAACGCAGTTTCAACAATGCAGGTTAGCGTCGTGGTTCCAAACCAACATTAAACTTTATGCCCCTTCCATACTCACTAGAGGAGAGTTGGTGTAAGTCGGGGCCGGAGAGAATCGGAAGTCGTCGCAAGTAGAATCTTCGTTACCATTAAGCATTCTTACACTAGAAAAGTTTACATTATTAATGAGCCACCTGAGAAGTTGAAAACATTGGTGCTGGATACCGTTGCGAACTCGGATGTCCCAATTCGTCGGATTTGACCATTTGGAATATCATCCCAGTTTCAAACAAGCCATTTCAAGCTACTGGTGAAAAGTAATTCAATAGTTAACGTTTCTACGCGTATAGTTAAAACTGATTAAACACCGGCGCGAAAAAAACTGCAACACCAAGAAACTGTAGTGCGACGTAAACGAAACTTGGTAGGCGTCTTTCTGCACCTGAAAGATGGCGTGTATTCAAATACCGCGCCAATCGCATGTGAGTGGCGCTAGTAGCGTCACTGTGAGGATACAAATAACGTTTGCTTCACATAGATGCTACAACGGTCGTCATCATTAGTTTCTTTTTAGATTTCAAATGGTACAAATGGCTCTAAGCACTATGGCACTTAACATCTGAGGTCATCAGTCCCCTAGACTTAGAACGACTTAAACCTAACTAACCTAAGGACATCACACACATCCATGCCCGAGGCAGGATTCGAACCTGCGACGGTAGCAGGCACGCTGTTCCGGAATGAAGCTCCTACAACCATTCAGCCACAGCGGGCGGCCTTCTGAGATTTGATATGGCCAGCTGATGTTAATCAAGAATGTCTTTGAGGTGACAAATACGCCCTTATCAACATCTTATTCAGTTTAAATGGGGTCGTGTCATAGAGCAACGAGAAGTTGGATGTTTCTTCTGGGATACTACAGACAGACTTCGCAGAAATATAGACACTGTACATGCTTGCTGGCAGCCATGGTCCCGGGAATGTACGGTCGGAAGAAGACCGGGATCCGGACGCCCACGTAGCACTATCGAAAGTGAACTACAACCTTGTCTGGCGTATGGCTCTGGTGCATCGTGCTCTATCTGCAGCAGCAACATGAGCAGCAGGTGGCGCCACAGTGACACAACGAACTCTTTCAAATCGGTTACTTCAAGTATAGCTCTGAGCCAGACTCCCTGTAGCGTGCATGCCACTGACCTCAAACCACAGCCACCTGCAAATTCAGAGATGTCAAGCGAGAGCTTGATGGAAGGCTAGGTGGAGGTCTGTTGTCTTTTCCGATGCCTGTGATTTCCGTGATTTTTGGTCAGAAGAAGGCCAGTTCAGGGGCTTAAACCAACCTCTCTGCCTAATAGGCACACTGGACCTACCTCTAAAGTTATGGTCTGGCGAGTGATTTCGTTTGATAACAGGAGCACTCTCGTGACTACCCCAGGCTGTAAATCTGTACGAAAATCTGGCTATCCGACCTGTTACGCTGACACTCATGAAAAGCAATCCAGAAGTGTTTTTTGAATGGATAACCCTCGCCCACTTACTGCTGTTGTAACCCAATGTGCTCTACAGACTGTCGACATGTTGTCTTGGCGTGCTCGATCACCTGATCTTTCTCCAGGCGAGCACATATCCAGTAGCATCGGACAATAAATCCATGGTCATCTAGTAACAGCTTTAACTGTGTTGACCGACCAGGTGCAACAGGCATGGAACTCCATCCCACAAAGTAGCAACCCGCACTTTTACCAACTAATACATATTCGTTAGCATGCTCGCATTAAACCTCTTGGAAATTACACTGGCTGTTACTGTAAAAGCATTTTATCTTTTCAATGGCTTATTTCGCACTTACATTGATTGCGATCTGGCAATGCTAATCACTTAAGTAAGTTGAAACTTCCTGGCAGATTAAAACTGTGTGCCCGAGACTCGAACTCGGGACCTTTGCCTTTCGCGGGCAAGTGCTCTACCATCTGAGCTACTGAAGCACGACTCACGCCCGGTCTCACAGCTTTACTTCTGCCAGTATCTCGTTTCCTACCTTCCAAACTTTACAGAAGCTCTCCTGCGAACTTAAGTAAGTTACCTAAGCAAATGTATTCAAATCGTTTGCTGTTCTACATAGATTAATTTTTCGTCTTGCGATTGCTTTCCGTCAGTCGTATGTATGCATTTGACATCCAGGAAGGGCAGAACCAGTCTTCACAATTTTTTCTAGTTCAAACATACGCACATCTCTATACTGGTCAAACACAAAAACCTCTAACATTTGTTCTTGGCTAGAAACTTACGGCTATAAGT
This sequence comes from Schistocerca americana, assembly GCF_021461395.2. Taxonomy (NCBI): domain Eukaryota; kingdom Metazoa; phylum Arthropoda; class Insecta; order Orthoptera; family Acrididae; genus Schistocerca; species Schistocerca americana. The sequence continues at coordinate 712,712,303 of NC_060121.1, read as the reverse complement.
TGCGGTTTAGAGTTCCAAAAGGGCGAAATATTTTCGGCTCGTCTGTTCAGTTGCAGACATCCAGTTATGAGTGCGAAATTTCAATATCTGCTATCTGATTGCGGTTAGTTAACGATCGATTAGATGCTAGGTTCGAACCCCTGTCCATTCAAACTTTACACAACGTCATTTCATATTTAAACGTGTTCCTAATTTATTGTTTGTGAGTTAAATAATATTGAATGTCTTATGTTGTTCGTCAACAGGGAGAAGGGTATATATATAGGAGTCCCTGCTCCGCCTCCAATGCAAAATTTTAGTGAAGTAGATTCAAGTTGAAATTTGTGTATTGAAATGTTATTAATTGTAATAAGTTTGAGTATACGAACATTAAACACTGCATCGTCTCTAATAATACGTTTCCTGGTATTTTCATTATCATGGGGTCAAACTGCACCTCGAATGAGTGTCATACAGAGAAAAGTTCTCTAGTACTCTGTTGTAATTATTTTGTGTAGACAAACGGCGCTACCGAAAAGGGATTGGAAGACCTGCAAAAACTTTACGGTATAAAGGTTGCATACGAGTCAGGCGGAGCGAAATTTAGGACTTGGGGCTAAATCTGAGAGTGCAAATACACAGGCTGCCATTTCTTACTCGCTCGGCGTCTTTCGCAAACCCTAGAAGACCAAGCCCAGAAGACGTGCATTGTCACACTCTTTCGCTTAGTTAACAGCTAAAAGATTTAATGTATTTTACGATCCATACGTTTCATCTATATGAAGCATAACGTCAGTATCTTTATAGTATGATCATCTTACGTGTAAAATAGATTGATGCATTTATAGATTCACAAACACTGGTCTTCACAAAAAAGAATGTTGATACCTTTTCGATTCCTTTTGTTATTTTATCTATGTCATTGACTTTTTCTGACACATAGTTCTCTGTATCAAGTGCACAAATTCAATAATTAAATAATTCTGCCCTTGTTGTACATTTTTTATGTCTAAGTTTTATGATTTGAAGAATATCTCTAATCGCCAAAATCTGTAATTGTTTCACAGTCGTGACTGAACAGTTAAACAAACTGTCTTCCATATCCAGTGTAAATGGGCAGTGTATTTGGGATATATTGTACCGTCAGCGGTTACATTTTCTTGTCAGAGTCATGAGAATTATAGATGGCCATAAAACACTCACTAGTTTCAAAATAAAAAGTGTTAGTACCTAGTCTGGAGCCTGACCTAGAACCACATTGTCGTTAGAAATAAGCATGTATGTTAGTTTGAGACTTTGGCAAATTCGTAAAATACAAATGCGCTAACCGACGGAGTGCAAATACAGCAACTCAGTGCTCTCATTGCTTACAGAAGCATGTTTCACAGAACTGCAATAGTGAAGTACCGTAGCTTAGCAACACAATAAATTCTGTGGAAATAAGTAATAAGCTATTTTGTGTAGCGACATTACAATTTCAATTGAATGAGTGGTGAAACAGCTACATAATCAAACTGTACAATTAGTGCAATAACAAATGAATTTTGAATCATAACATTGAAACTGATACAAAAGTTTGATTATTGGCTATAGAAATTAACCACACCATAATCATGCTACATCTGATGTCGATATGAAATTAAGTATTGTGATATCTCCAATATCCAATAAAAACCTTTCTCAGCGTGGTAGGAGGTATGCTGAAAAATGACGGCGAACGCGCTAGGAAATGTCATGACTAATACAGAACAAAATTTTTTTGTGAAATCCAAACACAATCATATTCTTATATTGTAACTATTACGATTAGAACAAGTATGTGTAATTGGCACATTGTAAGCTGTAGAATAAGTATTTTCAATTGTGCTCAGTTATGTATCAACTCAAAACAACGTACGTACTGACAAATACAGACGAAGCGGGAGTGGTCTAAATTAGGTACTGTAACATGCGTAAATGCGTGTTTGCGAAACCTGTTGCTCCATTTTGATTGTTCATCTATGGAAAACATTTATTTACTACCTAAAAATTGAACATTAACAGCCACAACAGCAAGAAATTTCCTTTCTTGGCAGCTACCGGTTATCGCCTACCTTCTCTTTAAACAGAATATTCTGATAATTGAACGTAATATTTTGTTAAAAATTCTTTTTTATGCGTGTTAAAAGCGACGGCTAAATTTTCTCAGGGTGCTATCGCGAGAAATATCATACGTGAAGACATCCGTCTTACTCACGATGAATTAAAAAATATATTTATTTAATATTATGCTTACGCCAATTAAACACAATGCTTAATTATTTTTTTCTGTGGGGTTTGATACTCTAGGACAGCTGTCTATGTGCAATGGCAGCGTACACATTTATAGAAATAACTCAATAAAACTGTACCTCTGGCTAAAAATGAATTGAAAAATATTAGAAGACTTCATTTAGTATTTACTGAGATGATTCCTTTTAATGCTTTTAGCATTAAATGACTATTAAAATAGTTCATATTATTTTTATCATTAATGGCGTCGCTACAACAATGAACCTATACAAAATGGCCAGGACAACTTTTAATTATTACGTAACTAAATTATGGGCAGGGAAGGTACCTGCTACTCACAAAACACAATTTTTATAAGCAGTAGTTTCATATATACTCAAAATATTACTAGTATTACTGCAGATAACGGTATTAGTTACTGACCGTGAAAAATAAGCGTCCATCAGCTAGAACATCAGAACCAAATACACAGTGAAACCAAAATTGTTTATCCCTTTTGTACGAAAGGGCAAAGATATTACAAATTACTATTCTGAGAGCGTGTATAGCACTTCCATTGCTGAGTATCGATAATTTAATTTACACTCTTTTTTCCAAAGGCTATGCTACAGGGTTTCGGTCTGTTTGAGACCACCTTTGGACCTCATATCATGATGGTAAATTTTGGCTGCGAACAGAGCAGACGCTACGACTAAACGAACGCTATGTTTCTTGCTGTTGTGACTGTTCATCATCGGTTTTAAGTAATAAAAAAAAATGTACTCCAAGAGAAATGTTCTAAAAAATTATTGCTGAATACCTATGTGGTGTCACCGCCAGACACCACACTTGCTAGGTGGTAGCTTAAATCGGCCGCGGTCCATTTAGTACATGTCGGACCCGCGTGTCGCCACTGTGTGATCGCAGACCGAGCGCCACCACAAGGCAGGTCTCGAGATACGGAAGAGCACTCGCCCCAGTTGTACGACGACTTTGCTAGCGACTACACTGACGAAGCCTTTCTCTCATTTGCCGAGAGACAGTTAGAATAGCCTTCAGCTAAGTCCATGGCTACGACCTAGCAAGGCGCCATTTGTAACATTGCATGTACCTCAAGACAGAGTCTCACTTGTATCATCAAGAATGCTGTATACCAAAGGACGATATAAAAGTTAAGTGTTCTAGCAGCTACGTACTTTTCTTGCTACCATTTATTACGTATCCTGTTTCAGACCTTTCTCTAGCCTAAGTGAGATTACGCGTGCCTTTCGGCTACTTCAGTGTGGCGCAGCTGTCTTGTTACGCCACAACAACCTATGCTTTAAGTATTGCAAAATAGACAATAAGTTAGTCAGAAAACCATGGGCTATGTCACTGCTACTGAAATGTCTATAGTTTTTATTATCACTGTCTTTCTTTGCTTAATATCAAAAATAATGTATGCACTATATTTTCAGATCTGTTATCCATGTACCAGGCGTCCTTTGAACATAAGTAATTGTGGTCTTCTACTAGCAGTAGCTTTTTATCTAATTAAATCTGCACGCCCCAGTTACAGAGATCATTCGCTGACCTATAAAAGAAAAGAAAGTAAATTAAAATAAAAATTCTAAATAAAGTATCACTTCAGAGACATTACCATTCTACTAGCTTCATATAATAGAACTTGTGGAAGCAGTCGAGGACAATATCTGCTTTGTTTTTATCAGGTAGTGGTATATCTTCTATGGGTCATCTTCTTTAATATTACTGATAAGATTAACCTCCATAAGAATCTGTTCATTCGGATAGTCTGTTGATGGCTGTTCCTATATTCCGGATAAAAAGGGTCGATGCAGTAAATCTCATCTCCGTTCCTTCCGCAATATGTGTTTATGCAAACTTGCTAAATTTCATATGTCAATAAGACTCATTCTGACACAGAAATTAATTACATTTCGAACTCAGTCGAGTTGATGCTGGAAAGAATTTGAATTTGAAAATGCATGTTTATTTCCAACTGCACTACAAAAATAGTGGTTTTTTAGGTGATTTATTCCTTTTCTTCCATCGCGACACTTGAAAATATTGCACTGCATGTACTGGGAACAGGCTAAAACGATTTCTGCAACTGTGCCATTTCAACGGAACAACCGTCGCAACTCCCGTTGGTTTAGCAGGCAGGGAATGCATTGACTTGTGGTACGAGTCTCAGATAGGCAAGGACAGATGCTACAGACAGCCGTTACAGTGCTCTACCCACTTCCTGGAAAGACTTTATCAGTCAGACGCACACTGTAATATTTTTCTGTTAAGGTGAAACAGAATTTGGTAAATAACACTGCTAGATTTTTGAGGGAAATGTTGGTCACATAATGTGCAAATGTTCAAATGTGTGTGAAATCTTATGGGACATAACTGCTAAGGTCATCAGAGCCTAAGCTTATACACTACTTAACCTAAATTATCCTAAGGACAAACACAAACACCCATGTCCGAGGGAGGACTCGAACCACCGCCGGGTCCAGCCGCACACTCCATGACTGCAGCGCCACAGACCGCGCGACTAATCCCGCGCGGCGATGGTCACATACTTCGGCCATCTGTTTGGCATCTAAACCTATATTTTCTCTTTTTAACTTTTTATGTTCCCATGCTAGCTAGCAGCGTGCAAAATATTATACATCAACAGTAATGCATCTGGATTGGCTGGAGTATCTTAACGTAAAAAGTTTAGACACAAGTAGCACAAAGAGGGGTTTCAGTACACTTTATTGGAAGAGTCAAATTTTTCTTGCGGTGGTGGGAGTACAGTGGAGTGTGTTTAATTTTTCAATTTGCATGAGAAAAATGTCGTTTTCCGATTGGCAGCTGCTGCTCAATACGTCCACAGAGCTGACAATTCTTCCGCTCTTTAGACATTATACATCGGATTCGGCTCTGAGTAAAGAGAATTCTACTCTCATTATGGTGATATCAGACTGTTCTTGCATGGAGGACAGTTCGGCCACTGTCTGCAGCAGAGTAATTTAGCGTTTCACAGTAGTGACACTTCAAGTGCCGCATGCAGCTGGGACAGTGTTCGCTCAGGACACTCCGGAAACAGACTTCACCCAGCAGCACGTTCATACCCCAACGGTGGTGAGATTTACAGGCAGCACTGGCGGTACGGATCTGATGAATTAAATAATCCTCTATAATTTCATGGATAGGTTCTACCTGACCACTGGGACTGGCACTATGGAACAACTTCTCTATCCTCGAACAGTCCATGTGTTACTGCCGGTCCATACTGTCCAATGGCCACAATATTTCGGCCATCAGACATGTCGCAATGGTCAGGTGCGCTGACTAACTGAGCTCCTGAGGGCGGGTGGCCAACTTAAATCCCCTCCCCTGACAAGGCGTTCTCTCCGTGGTCCGTGCTCGCGCGTCAGCGGTCGGTGAGACGCTGGCGTTGGCGTCTGTGGTGTTATTGCATCATCCGCCCTAGTCCCCCGTTCATTTCCTTTGCTGAGCATCTTTTTAATTAGACTCAGTGCTAGTTACCATGCCCTGCTGAGGTTGTAGCTGCAATCTCGGTCGGTGAGTCCGTCCCTGGTATAAAAGACGCTCATCAAAGGAAACGAACAGGCGACTAGGGCGGACGAGGCAATTACATCGACGCCACCACAGACGCCAACACCAGTGAATCACCGACCGCTGACGCGCGGGCGCGGACCGCAGAGAGAACGCCTTGTCAGGGGAGGGAATTTAAGACGGCCGCCCGCCCTCAGGAGCTCAGTTCGTCAGCGCACCTGAGGATGGCGACATGTCTGATCGCCGAAATATTGTGCCCGTTGGAACTATGGACCAGAAGTATACCTGTAGACTGTTCGAGCAAGAAATACTCTGGGAGAAACTGAAGAATCACAACAACTTCTCTATATTCAAGCACGAGTGCAATCACTTTTATCGAGTCGCGAATTTGAGTCACACTAAATTTAATATGTTACAGAGCTGAACTAACCATCAAGTGCTTCCCTTCCTGAACTTCTCCAACCACAAGTCACTTCAGTTTCATCATTTTTAGTGTTTATTTATTACTGCTGTTACAGTCACACTAAATTTAATATGTTACAGAGCTGAACTAACCATCAAGTGCTTCCCTTCCTGAACTTCTCCAACCACAAGTCATTTCAGTTTGATCATTTTTAGTGTTTATTTATTACTGCTGTTAGAGGTGGACCAACTTTTATTGAACTGGTTGGCAATGTTTTTAAGAAAATGAACTTGTGTTTCTTAGCTCTGAAATTCATCGCAGCTTTGAAATCCATTTCATACCCATTCATCCACATGCATAATTAAGTAAATTATATTATTAACCCCCCCTCCTCATTTTTTGATTCATTGATAGGCTGAAAATTACGTTTATTAGCTCCGTTGTGCACTGTTTCATTAACATGGTTCGTTGGAGAAAAGATACAGATAGATAACTTAGCAAGAATGGATTCTGGCTTTCTTTTATATCGGGAAGAATTCCATACGGTGATTGTATGATCACTGTGGTCATTATAAGCTCTTTATTTATGCGTTTTGTAGGAAAATCTTCTTCACATTTGACTTACTTTCTGTATGTAGTCTAAAGGTCTCCAGTTACATTATCTCGTATAAAACCTATTTATCAGTATAGATCTCACCTTCAGGATATTTGTATGTGATTGAGGCATTGAAAATGATAAAGTGTACCTTAAAGCAGCGCCAATTTACAGCGCCATGTTGGCCTTCTACTGCTGCGAAAGGGACAAGGGAGAGGAGGGGATAGAAACTGTGAGAATCATTTAGGTGGATAAAACTGTTTTAATTTTAGGTTGGTACGCACACTTGGAAATAATAAATTGAATTCCGATCCTAGCTTCCTGCAGTTGTTATCGCATTCTCAGAAGAACTACTGGATAGAAAAATACTGGAGTCGATTGCCATAAACAGAAATGTACGGTTTGAACCTACTACACGACTTCGTGCCGGATCAGTTGAGGTGGCGTGAATGCTCTGTCCTCCTTTGTCGTTCGAAATTTTTCACTGACGTAATTTTGTACCCAATTTGAGTGATGCCTTCAGTCGTACTTTAATCAATTTATATGGTCAGTACAGTACCACCCTTTATATTAGTACTCAGAAGAACGACCTACATCGCACACATCAATTATGACAGGTTTCAATCGAAATGTGGATCATCTAAAGACTGCTCTCGGAAATATAGAGTGCTATAAATACAGAGAAAATTGCAGATAAAGTACAATCAATACAATGAAGATACCCCTGGAGCTGATGTGGGGAGACGAATCCACGTAGTAGGAACTGCAGAAGCCTCTAGATGTTGTCAACTGCTGGAGAAGTAACTTTCTTTTTGTTGCTTCACTCAACCTATCCTCATACTGTTGGGGGAGGGAGACTGTCAGCTGTACAGCCAAACCATTCTTCGGCTAATTGACAGTCAAATCTAAAGGAGGCAAAAATTATGAGACATTTACAATTAATTTAAAACTTTGTGAAGGTGAAAGAATGGATGTTTTCACGCATAAGTGAAACGTTCCTTCACTTTAACTGAAAGCAGTTGTATTAAATGGTAAAAAATCAGAAACACAATAAGATGACATTTAAAAACATTTGAACCTTTTTAAAAAGACCTTGACGCAGAAACACTGATATTAAAAAGAAGCACTTCACTGTTGATGAAGCTCAATGGTCCTGCTCTGGACAGGTAGCCAGGTGTCGAAGAGGAAAAGCTAGTGGTCGAAGGAGGTAGAAAGGAGGTAGGAAATGGATGGAGGACTTTTACAGATGTATCGAGTGAGTAAGAGTAACTTTTGGGATACAAGAGGTATTGGAGTAGAGAGTTACTAGTGAGGCTAAAATTTGTTGAGGGGGCTAGGGAGAAAAGGATGGAAGAGGAAAAAAGGGTGCCGGGAAGATATGGGGAATGGAGAGTGAGGGAGCCCTGACGTGGTGGAATGTTTAGAGTCTGTAGGAAGGGTAAATGTCAGGAAAAATCTAGGTGGGGCAGACTCCAAAAGTTTCTTCGGGATGAAGACGGATGATGCTTGGTGATGATGATGTTGACGATGTACTGTTTGTGGGGCGCTCAACTGCGCAGTTATCAGCGCCTGTACAAATTCCCAATCCTTGCTCAGTCCAATCCCGCCACTGCCATGAGTGATGATGAAATGATGAGGACCACACAAACACCCAGTCGTCCCGATGTAGGTGAAAATCCCTGAACCCACCGGGAATCGAACTCGGGACCCCGTGCTCGGGAAGCGAGAACGCGACCGCGAGACCATGAGCTTCTTCAGGAGAGTATGTGTAGTGCTTGTATGTGTAGAGGTGGTGGGATTTGTTGATAGAGTACTAGGGTTGGAAAGTAGCATGGAACCCATAGGATTACTGGAGTAGAGTTTGTGGATGGCTTAGGTTGTACAGAGGTGTTATGTGTGAGAGAGGTGGGGTGGAAATTTGATGAATTGCTATGGGATCATTGTATGGGAAGGCAGGCGCAAGCGGAAAGCGAGGTGGAGTGCATGTCATTCTGGGATCTAGAGGGATTTACAGAACTTGCGAAGGGGGTGGATTTGATGGGTAGCATAAATGTTTCGTTAGTTTGGAGGGTAGAGGAGGAGTGCAGTCCCCAAGTTCAACCAGTAAGTAGTTTTAGTAGCTTCGATCGGTTGTGCGCTTTCTGAAGAATGGGTAGTAGATGGAGTTTCCACGTTAGTCCAAGATATGTCACGGTGTTAGTCAACTGGATAGGACGGTCTTAAAGAGCGAAGTAGAGGTGAAGTTGACGGAAGGTGAGGGTTGTGTATCCAATAACTATTGCCTGAATCATAAAAGGACTGATTTTCGGGAGCCATTGGTCACACCAGGAGGTAAACTTATAACACTACAACAGCGTATTTACGTAGCTTATTCAATCAAATACAAAGTTTGGCTTAGTACATACGATGTCCCAACAGAACAATTAGTCCTGTCACGGAAAAGCCACGTATAACACTTCCTTTTCTGCTACTGCTATACCATAACCTTAAAGTAGGAGTCAGTTTGCAAAACAGAATTATTTTGTTACAGCAATTATGGTATAAAGCAACAGAGCAGTGTTACCCTCTGAGAGGAATTTTATTGTGTTGACCGTGTTGTACCTAACGGAAGTGGCTTATCGGAAGTGAAAGTCAGAATTACGTAAATATTCGAAAAGTAACAAACATTATTTTGCCTGTCTGCACTGTTTAATTGATAAAGAAAACGGTGGCCAGCCTAACTAGGCAAGAGAATGATTAACATTCTCGTTCAAGAAGATAGTTATTAGTAACTCTAATGGGTAAACACAACCTATACTTGGCCACACGCGAGTGCAATGAACTCTGACACACTCATATGTTTACGGTAAGAGTGAAACTAACAGTTGGAGCAGCACAAATTGTTTGCAAAATTATAACAGGTACGGAAAAACACTATCACTTTCAGGGCTTACACAAACTGAGTGGTCTTTATACTGTTAATATGCACACAAGAGAGACAAACACTTAGTAATCATGAACATATAATTTCCTACTATGCAGTTTTCCACTTTTACTACCGTGAGACATAAAATTAACATTTAAGTAAGATACTGACTCACTTTCTGCGATTAACAACAGGCAGTAATGTGATCATTTACTAAGCAAAACTTTATAAGTCTCAGTCTTGAGAAATATTAATTTGAAGTTGGCAACAACACATAAATAATCAGTTTTACTAGGAATATTATTTCAGCAAGCATCATTAACTTTAACTCACTCTCTTGCCACATTAACTTTGACTTTCTCTTCGCTATGTTCAAGAGGCATTAATTAGAAAACTGGGTTTTAATGTACTTTCAGTAAGGACACTCGGTAATCACTTTAGTTCAAACGGAGAGGACCCTGAGAGGTGTTATGATGAGGAGAAAAATCAAGGTAGGTACATAAATTCAGATATAAATTACCTTATATTTCAGCACATTAGCACATCCATTAAGCTGATCCTTCACTGTACATCATTATAGTATTACGTTGCAATGATTGCGCAATGTGGTGGGAACTGCATGTTGGTAGGTGGAATTGAAGGCAGCATTGCTGGACTCGGTCATTTCTTGGTGGCGATCATAGATACAAATTCCAGAATATTTCCAGCTATTTATCCATCCATCCATCCGAGGCATTGGAAAGTGGCAGGAAAAGCCTCTCTCGAAACCAGCACAATATACAACATTAACATGGCAGTGCACAGTTTGGTAGCTCGTCCCCGACTCGTAGCTCGTCCCCGACTGACTATCAGTTCCACCTTTCCTACCTAGGCCAAATACAATTTGCGCGCGCTACACAGTTCCGTTCCCGAGGGGAACCACAACAACTTTTACATACAGAATAACTAAGAATCCTAAGTGAGGATCAGCAGTTTACATAACAACAACCAAATACATTAAATAAAACAGAGAATTTGCACATATTGACATTTCTACCAAAAATTATTCATACAAAATTACAATCATATACAGTAAGTTTTGTTCCCTCCAAATGGGACAAAGCATTTAAACGACAGATACACTACTTTGGATTGAACCAAACCATGACATCAAAGTTTGTACAAAGAAAGGAGTATACAATTTTATGTTATTGATTCAAACAAACACATTTACAGAAGCACAGCAATATAATATTAAATGAAACAAAAGCAAAATAAAACATTACAGCATTAGAGCTATAGTGTTACAAACTGAGGAGGGTTTGGCGAGACCATTGAGATTTATGAAGTATAGGACAAAGGGCGAAGAAAGTGATGTCATCAGCATAATGAAAAATGTGGACTTGTCGAGATGGTTTGGGCATATCAGCAGTGTAAAAGAGATAAGAGGAGAACAGACGCAGCCTTGGGCACACCTACAGTGGGACACAAGTAATGAGAATTTCTGCTGATAATGAAGATGGGTTATTATGGAGGAAGTGTGGAGTAAGGTGGACATAAATTACTGGAAATGCATATGTGTGGAGTTTGAAGACGAGATCGAAATGCCATATATCGTTGTAGGCTTTCTCAAGCTCGAGAAAGACAAAGATAGTGGAGTTGTGTGTGTTGTGCTGATGGGACAGGTGATAGATGAGACCGAAGAACTGGATTTTCGGAGCAGAAGGTGGAACGGAAGCCACACTGGATGGTGGGAAACATGTGTTATTGACTAAAGAAGTGGCCTCATTTACAGTAAGGGAAGCATCCACACAGACAGCGTGAGGAAGTCTCTGTCGCAACCATCTGTCAGTGCGGAGAACATTGAAGTGGGTTACCGTGTGCCGGCAGCAGAGACGAACACACAGTGATGCACTCAACAATTCTGCACACAGGCTTGGCGCAATGTCGTCTTTTCATGGTGAACCACAATAGAGGCAATCTTTTGTGGAGGCTCCCAGGAAAACAAATTTTGACAAAATGTGTTCATCATTGTCATCGAGTCCAGCTCCTATCGTGATTTATCTGGTACACAAAGAGATCACCTGTGTTTTGCTCCGTTAGTAACCTGGACAGCAGCTGACGTCTTAAGGTTCTTCCTGTGTCCTGCATTCGTGGGATCCGTTATGTTACATTTCAACAAGACACCGTAAGACCGCATGTTGTCTATTGTCCTGACGTAACTTGGTACGTTCTCCAGGACTGTACTTCGTACGAGAAGCAGGCACGCCACCACAGGCAGGCCACTACGGCTGATGATCCCTGGCAAAACGTCGAAGAAGCATGGAATGCCATACTTATATCTTTCATCCAGCTTCACTCTGAAACGACGCACAGCTGGGTTAGAGCTGCTCTGTGTACTAAGTATAACATACGGATACCGTCAAATCATCTACAAATGTAATCATGTGTTCCTCTTATTATACTGGAGGTGCACAACTAAAATTTCATTACTTGCTAACTTTTTCCGTATTGTAGTTTTCATGAGCGGCGGTATAATTCTCACAGGATCGTCTGATTAGATCCGACAACGTATCATTAATACTTTTTCTAATTTGTTGTTACTCAAGCTACACCCTCTTTTTCAAGACACAATCTACTTCGTTCAATTACTGTTCTCAGTCTTTGCTTGTTTTCCTTTATTTCTTTCTCAATATACAGATTAAAAGCCTTGGGTGACAGGCTATAACTCTGTCGCACTCGGCTTTCAATTAGTGTTTCACTTTACATGTTAGTATCTTTCATCCTTTCAGTTTTAAACCTGCACACATGAATGTGTACAAGTTGTTCGTAACTTTCCTCTCTCACATTATTTTGTCCCTGCTACATTCAGAATTTCAAGGAGTGTATTATACGCAGAGCTGTCAAGAGCTGTCTCCAAAGCTACCACTGCTATTAACGTAGCCTTAGCTTTATTCCACCTATCTCCTAAGATAATTCGAATGGTCAATAGTGCCTATACATTTATGAAACTCATTGTAATCTTCCCTAAGGCCAATTACTTCAAGTCCTTACGTTTTTCTGTATTTTCATCCACGAATAGCTCTGTTGTATTCACGTGTGTCAGCACGTAAATCTTTGGATTTATTAGATTCTTACTGAGTCTGAGGGTATTCCGCTAGTCTCATTATATTGCGAGTCAGAAGAAATAGTTATGCCGTTGTGTGTTTTCCAAAGTGTGTCAGCAAAGCTGAGGGTTTGCTGTCTTCTCCGCAACTATTACTTGTCACAATGTTGTTTACTTTGCTGAATACTACACTTCTCCTACTTCACAGCGCTACTTTCTTTGCTTACTACTGGCTTTCCATCTGAGTTCTTGATATTCATACAGCTGTTTCCCTTGTCTGGAAATGCTTCTTTTTCTGTATCTCACATCACTGAAGGTAATCGGTACGTTTCCAGTGTGTTCCTTCTGTTCAAGGTGCACATCAGACTCTTTCTCTTCTGATACCAGGCGATGACATAGGTATCGCTTCGTCAACTGTAAGTAGGATGTTTAGGTTTTTTGTTGGTAACGCCACGTAGCGCTCTGTAGAAAAATCACTGACTGTGCTGTGTGCAGTCTGTGGCTGGTTTGCATTGTTGGAACATTTGCTACTGTAGTGTTGGCCAGTTGGATGTGAACCGCGCATAGCGCTGTGCAGTGGTGGATGTGGGGAAAGACATATCAAGCGTTTTGAGAGCGGACGATCTGGACGTGTGTCCCTGGGGAAAAAAAAAAAATTGTAAGACTGCATGTCATGAACTGATATATTATGACCTTTGAATGTTATTAAGGTAAATACATTGTTTGTTCTCCATCAAAATCTTTCATTTGCTAACTGTGCTCATGAGTAGTTAGTGCCTTCAGTAGTTAGAATCTTTTATTTAGCTGTCAGTATTGGCGCTCGTTGTATTGCAGTAGTTCGAGTAACGAAGATTTTTGTGAGGTAAGTGTTTCATGAAAGGTATACGTTATGGTTAGTCAGGGCCATTCTTTTGTAGGGATTATTGAAAGTCAGACTGCGTTGCACTAAAAACATTGTGTGTCAGTGTAGTGTTGATCAGAATAAGAAAGAGAGAAATGTCTGAGTACGTTCAGTTTTGCTTTGCTGTTTGAAAATGAAATAGCGTAAGAGGTTTACCTGCACAGTCATTTATAAATTTTTTCTAAGGGGATGTTTCACAACCAAATGCTACATAAAAAAATAGGCAAAGAACTTAGAACAGTTACTGGCTCAGTAGGTTTGCTAGTCAATTTAATATTTTACTGACGTTTTCAGTGCTTCAGTAAATGCACTGTGTTAGAAACATTGTTCACGTGAGTGATAACTGTATTCAGTAACTGTCTGTTGAACCTCATTAATGGAGAATGACACGGACTAACTGCTCACCTTCGACGAGTATCAGTTAGACCTTTATCCAAGTAACACAGGATTTTACCGTACAGGCTTGCAACGCTACTTAACAATAGAAAAACGGAAAATAAACAGTGTTAAGTTATTATCACGAATAAGCGTTTCAGAGCTTCTTTGAGACAGACGCTTTCATGGCGCAGCGTTTATTACTTAATGCAAAGTCTAAAAGGAGCCGAACAACGAGATAAGTATCGTTCCGCCACTGGGCAACTGACGTTGACTGATGCCATGTGCTCAGTGTCTGAACAAACAAACAAACAAGCAGAAACAAACTTAGCTGTCCACACAGCTAATGTAATTTCAGCGTTAGAGCTATACAGTGTTTCTCCTCCCGTCCCTCTTTGCATTGTTCATGTTTGACGCATGATGTCTGAATTTCATGTAAACCAGGATAATCGTCAGAGATTTCTCCACATTGCAATATAAAGTTCATTAATCCGCTTTGCACTTTTAGTTGCTGATAGAGAAAAGTGTGTTAAAATGAAGCGATTTTTCGCTATGACTGATTTGTAGCCCAGTCAGCGAGAAATATGGGATTTTATATGATGTTAAGGATGTCAGAAACAGAACTTTAAAGAGAATACATGAACTACTTCTGAGGGAATTTTAGCAGACATCTTGCCACTTCGAAAGTAGATAATGTGTTAACCACAAATAAAAGGATTTCTAATATGTACCACAATACAATGAGTCTACTACCTAAAAGTGACATGAGACTTAATGAAGTGCTGGAAGAAACGACACAGGTTAAAATGTTCTGGTCGAAAACGAACTCTGTTCATATGCAGAAACTAAACATACATCAAATGTAGACGTATTATAAACACCAGTGTGCACTAAAATGTGATTTACAGGTACTGAAAAACTTGGTAGTGAATGTGTGAAACATAAAATTGATGTATCTACATCTGGCAAAGAGAAAGACGTTATTTGATGTTTGACTGTCTTAATACGGTACTTGGAGTAGGTTTAATTTTCAGTACAAGAAAAGGATAGCAATGTTGATAAAGCTTAGACAGAGATTTGACTGCTTGTGTGTTTCTTGTAAGATCTTATTTTTGTACCCTTGTCAAGGATTATCCTCTTTGAATACTAACCGAAATGTCCTGCATTCGACCCCACTCAATGCTTGGACTTTGAATGGAAATTACAAAGAAAACGCAGGTTCAAGACAGTGGTCAGCAGAAGGAGGCAGCAGTAGGCAAAGAAAACCTCATCAGCAAAGACGCATATTGTATATCGACAGGCTCATCGAGCTCGAGGCGCAGGCGTCGGCTCGTAGTGGCGTTGGGGCAACTGTGGTGAGACCTATGCCTACTTCGGTGGCCTTGGAATCACATGGAACCCCTGATGTCGCTGCGTCTTCCGGCAGTGAGCATCTTACCGGTCAGCCATCACTCCAGGGTGAATGGCGGACAGTGGTGGGCTCGCGCGTGCCTGGCCGAAAGGCGAAGGTGGGATCTGGCCGCGTGGCAGGTGCCTTACCCCTTTCCAACAGGTACGGGGTGCTTCCTAGTGGTGATGACATCGTTTCCGAGCCACCACAGGATGCCTCGCCTGTTGGGCCAGTGGCCGATTCTCCGGCAAGGTCCCGACAGTCACAGAGGGCGGGCCTATTAGTTATAGGGAGCTCCAACGTTAGGCGGGTTATGGAGCCCCTTAGGAAAATAGCGGGTAGGTCGGGGAAGAATGCCAGTGTGCACTCGGTGTGCTTGCCGGGGGGTCTCGTCCGTAATGTGGAGGAGGCCCTTCCGGCAGCTATTGAACGCACTGGGTGTGACCGGCTGCAGATACTAGCACATGTCGGAACGAATGACGCCTGCCGCTTGGGTTCTGAGGCCATCCTTGGTTCCTTCCGGCGGCTGGCTAATTTGGTGAAGACAACCAGCATCGCACGCGGAGTGCAAGCTGAGCTTAATATCTGCAGCATAGTGCCCAGAGTCGATCGCGGTCCTCTGGTTTGGAGCCGTGTGGAGGGTCTAAACCAGAGGCTCAGACGACTCTGCGACTATAATGGTTGCAAATTCATCGACCTCCGTTATTGGGTGGAGAACTGTAGGGCCCCCCTAGACAGGTCAGGCGTGCACTACACACCGGAAGCAGCTACTAGGGTAGCAGAGTACGTGTGGCGTGCACACGGGGGTTTTTTAGGTTAGAGGGACCCCCCCTTGGGCGAAACGATAAAATACCTGACGGCTTACCAGAGAGGACATTATCATCGTTGATAAAGAACGTCCGTCCTCAGAGACCAAAAACAGGAAAAGTTAACGTAATATTGGTAAACTGCAGGAGTATCCAGGGCAAGGTTCCTGAATTAGTATCTCTTATTGAAGGAAATAGTGCGCATATAGTATTAGGAACGGAAAGTTGGTTAAAACCGGAAGTGAACAGTAACGAAATCCTAGACACAGAATGGAATATATACCGCAAGGATAGGATAAACGCCAATGGTGGAGGAGTATTTATAGCAGTAAAGAATTCAATAATATCCAGTGAAGTTATTAGCGAATGCGAATGTGAAATAATCTGGGTTAAGTTAAGTATCAAAGGTGGGTCAGATATGATAGTCGGATGCTTCTATAGACCACCTGCATCAGCAACCGTAGTAGTTGAGCGCCTCAGAGAGAACCTGCAGAACGTCGTGAAGAAGTTTCGTGATCATACTATTGTAATAGGGGGAGACTTCAATCTACCAGGTATAGAATGGGATAGTCACACAATCAGAACTGGAGCCAGGGACAGAGACTCTTGTGACATTATCCTGACTGCCTTGTCCGAGAATTACGTCGAGCAGATAGTTAGAGAACCAACTCGTGAAGCTAACGTTTTAGACCTCATAGCAACAAATAGACCGGAACTTTTCGACTCCGTGAATGTAGAAGAGGGTATCAGTGATCATAAGTCAGTGGTTGCATCAATGACTACAAGTGTAATAAGAAATGCCAAGAAAGGAAGGAAAATATATTTGCTTAACAAGAGTGACAGGGCACAAATCGCAGAATATCTGAGTGACCACCATCAAACGTTCATTTCTGAGGAAGAGGATGTGGAACAAAAATGGAAAAAATTCAGAAACATCGTCCAGTACGCCTTAGATAAGTTCGTACCGACTAAGGTCCAAAGCGAGGGGAAAGATCCACCGTGGTATAACAATCATGTACGAAAGGTACTACGGAAACAAAGAAAGCTTCATCATAGGTTTAAGAGTAGTCGAATCATAGCTGATAAGGAAAAGCTGAACGAAGCGAAAAAGAGCGTAAAGAGAGCAATGAGAGAAGCATTCAAGGAATTCGAACATAAAACATTGGCAAACAATCTAAACAAGAACCCTAAAAAGTTTTGGTCATATGTAAAATCGGTAAGCGGGTCTAAATCCCCTATTCAGTCACTCGTTGACCACGATGGCACCGAAACAGAGGACGACCGACGAAAGGCAGAAATACTGAATTCAGTGTTCCGAAACTGTTTCACTGCGGAAAATCGTAACACGGTCCCTGACTTCAGCCGTCGCACGGACGCCAAAATGGAAAATATTGAAATAAACGATATCGGAATTGAAAAACAACTGCTATCACTTAGTAGCGGAAAAGCATCCGGACCAGACGAGATACCCTTAAGATTCTACAGTGATTATGCTAAAGAACTTGCCCCCTTTCTGTCAGCAATTTATCGTAGATCGCTGGAAGAACGTAAAGTACCTAGCGACTGGAAGAAAGCGCAGGTCGTTCCCATTTTCAAGAAGGGTCATAAATCAGATGCGAATAATATAGGCCTATTTCGCTTACGTCAATCTGTTGTAGAATAATGGAACATGTTTTGTGTTCTCGTATTATGACGTTCTTAGATAATACAAATCTCCTTCATCATAACCAACATGGATTCCGCAAACAGAGATCATGTGAAACTCAGCTCGCCCTATTTGCCCAAGAAATTCACAGTGCCGTAGACACTGGCGAGCAGATTGATGCCGTATTCCTGGACTTCAGGAAGGTATTTGATACGGTTCCGCACTTACGTTTAGTGAAAAAAATACGAGCTTACGGAATATCGGACCAGGTTTGTGATTGGATTCAGGATTGCCTAGAAGAAAGAACACAACATGTCATTCTTAACGGTTCAAAATCTGCAGATGTAGAGGTAATTTCGGGAGTACCGCAGGGAAGCGTGATAGGACCTTTATTGTTTACAATATACATAAATGACTTAGTTGACAACATCGGTAGCTCCGTGAGGCTATTTGCAGATGACACGGTTGTCTACAAGAAAGTAGCAACATCAGAAGACTCGTACGTACTCCAGGAGGACCTGCAGAGGATTAATGCATGGTGGGGCAGCTGGCAGCTTTCCCTAAACGTAGATAAATGTAATATAATGCGCATACATAGGGGCAGAAATCCATTCCAGTACGATTATGCCATAGGTGGTAAATCATTGGAAGCGGTAACGACCGTAAAATACTTAGGAGTTACTATCCGGAGCGATCTGAAGTGGAATGATCACATAAAACAAATAGTGGGAAAAGCAGGCGCCAGGTTGAGATTCATAGGAAGAATTCCAAGAAAATGTGACACATCGACGAAAGAAGTAGCTTACAAAACGCTTGTTCGTCCGATTCTTGAGTATTGCTCATCAGTATGGGACCCTTACCAGGTTGGATTAATAGAAGAGATAGACATGATCCAGCGAAAAGCAGCGCGATTCGTCATGGGGACATTTAGTTAGCGCGAGAGCGTTACGGAGATGCTGAACAAGCTCCAGTGGCGGACACTTCAAGAAAGGCGTTACGCAATACGGAGAGGTTTATTATCGAAATTACGAGAGAGCACATTCCGGGAAGAGATGGGCAACATATTACTACCGCCCACATATATCTCGCGTAATGATCACAACGAAAAGATCCGAGAAATTAGAGCAAATACGGAGACTTACAAGCAGTCGTTCTTCCCACGCACAATTCGTGAATGGAACAGGGAAGGGGGGATCAGATAGTGGTACAATAAGTACCCTCCGCCACACACCGTAAGGTGGCTCGCGGAGTATAGATGTAGATGTAGATGTAGAATTGTGGCCTGTAATAGTAAAAGTACCTAACCAGTAAAACTGCAGATTAACAGCCTTCACATCGGCTTGCTGCTGAATTCTTGAACAATTTGTTAGTTCGCATATAATAAATTTCCTTGGGATTGAATAGCTTCCGTCCACCAAGCAGCATGGATTTAGAAGGCATCATTCGTGTTAAACTCAGCTTACCCTTTTCTCGCATGATATCCTACATATCTTGGATGGAACTCAACAGCCCGATTCCATATTCCTACATTTCTGGGAAGTGTTTGATGTCATGCCCCCCTGCAGACTTTTGACGGAGGACAGAGAATGTGGAATAGCTCACCCGGATACCTGAGTGGCTGAAAGACTTTTTCCGTAATAAAAACCAGTACATTGTCCTTGACGGGAAGTGTACATCAGAGACCAGGGTTTCGCCAGATGTGCCCCAGGGAAATATGAGAAGACCGCTCTTATTCTCCATACACGTAAAAGATCTAGTGGACAGGATGAGTAGCCATTTGCAGGTGTTTGCTGAAAAAGCTGTGGTATACGAGAAGATGTCATCCACAAGATACAGTTTTAGTTTGGTCTCCAAAATGTATTCAGTTTTGAACATCTCCAGGGGTAAAGCCATCTCGAAAATGGACTTATGTTTACTAATTGTAACAAAATCGTCGATTTTGCATTTAGATTTTCATGGATCTATCATTGTGTCCTTACTACACACACTAGAAAAAATTCTGTTATCTAGCACCTGGACAGGACTCATATTAATTGATCTATATCTTTACACTGAATGTTTAGACCTTGCACCACACCAGTTGATTTGAAAAAATCCTGAGCACTGAATTGCTTATAGATCTGTCCTTTAGGAGATGCACTGAAGCGCTACAAAACTGACACTTGGCTAATGAGGAGATGCGATTAATGTTATGTTTCTCCACTACCTTCTTGAAATAAGTACTGTATAATTCCTTACCTAAATTTATTTTTAAATGCTTTGGAACTATGTAACTTCTTCCATTATATTTCTGGATACATCTGAAACCTTAGTACCAGTTTTAGCTTTTAGAGCAGCGACCCTTGCAGATTTCGAGCACATGTCTGTTAAAGCTAGTAACTATTACTAACATGAATTGGATGTGGAATATGCAATCAGGTAAGGCTAATTAGATTGCTACAGATCATCATTTCTTTTCATGGTAGCTGCTCCCCTAAGATAAATTTTGTGTACTGGGTGATGTATTTCCTCAGGTACTTCGCCTTTCGTAATGATTATAATGATGTCAACAACAAGAGAAAGATCCTGTTGATAACATAATAACATATAACCTAATAACATGATTCAATTTTTAATATGTTACAGAGAGAGCGGGGGTAAAACCAGACAAACCAAATTACTCAAAATATAAAATTTACATTAAAAAGAGGAGACATTATATTCTTTAGTTCCACAACAATACCGATTCCTCTCTTTGGCGTTAAAATACATTCAGCAAGGTACCTTGCACTCATTGACGTCATATGGGAAATGACAGAAGTGACAATCACACCACCACTGTTCAAACCATTTTACATTTAACCCAACCTTCTCAGTGTTGTATGGAAGTACACGCTTACTGAGTTTGGATGAGAAAGCAATGCCCGAGTGGAACTGAACATTATTCATTACGAGAACACTACTATATACCATTTATTTCTAAACAAAGGCCGGCCGCGGTGGTCTCGCGGTTCTAGGCGCTCAGTCCGGAACCGCGCGACTGCTACGGTCGCAGGTTCGAATCCTGCCTCGGGCATGGGTGTGTGTGATGTCTTTAGGTTAGTTAGGTTTAAGTAGTTCTAAGTTCTAGGGGACTGATGACCACAGACGTTAAGCCCCATAGTGCTCAGAGCCATTTGAACCATCTAAACAAAGATGCACTTTAAACACAGAAACGTATATGATCCAAGATAATAATTTCCTTTTCGTAGCTAAATGGAAATGCTACTACCTTGATTAAGACACATTAAGTTTACAGGAGTATCCATTCAATTTGAACTAAGAGCATATCCCAAGAGCAGCAAAGCTGAACAATAAATTAGTTAATCTCTTGAAGAGGCAAAACAGATCGAGCAAGAAGTAATGACAAATACTTTGAATAAAGCATTAAATTTCTAGAACAGGAAGTGTCGTAAAATCGGGCATTAAATTTCCAGAGAAACTCCGGAAGCCTAAATAGTAAAGGTTCTGAGGTCATCACGAAGGAGACGCCTCATAACAGCCTATCTGAGCAAGTCAGGTAAACCACAAACAAGTAGTCAAATTCAAAAGCTAGGAGCGAGTGCTGTTAAATACACTCATTGCATTTATAAACCACCATATACATTAATAAATAGGCATATCAAGATGAAGGTGTTAAATAAACAACAAATAAACACCCTGGAAAGACTTTGCTCATGGCAGACTGAACTTAGCCGCAACGGGACGACAAGTTAAATTCGAATTAGTGACAGACTGGCTCCAGAAAGGTTCACTTGGCAAATGCGATAAGCTAGCAAGCACAGTCTAGGCAAACGCGCATTGGGGACGCACAGGCTGACTTGCACGATATGAAGACAGCACTCAGAAAAACACCTCAAGAAATCTAAATTCTAGTGGAGCACACTAAATCTTGCTCACGTGGTATATTTAATGGAGACTCGTCAAGAGTTCCAGCCCGTGGAACTGGATGCCCACTGCAGATTTCGCCCCTTAGGCCTCAGCGATGCGCCTGTTACCCACAGCTGACTCTCGTATCCGCGTGGCGCCACTAAACTGATCCTTTAACGTGGTCTCTCCAACTTCGGCCAAAGCACGTCCCATGTGCCCAATGGACCAGCACATCGACGAACTCAGGACTCCGAGAACACCCTAAGCAACCCCGTGCCACGTTTCAGCCACAGGTCACACCGGGCCGCCCGCTTCCTGCTGCCATCACCATACGCCTTGGCGGTTGGACTTCAAGAGAGAGCCTGCCAGTGCCCAGTTCATGACGCGATTGCACCCTCTGATCAAAGAGACACCTACTCGCAAGTTAGATGCAACCTATTGACTCTTGGCACGACTCAGTCAGTTCGTAATTCTGAAAATATATTTTCAATTGGAGCACCGGAATTAGGGTAGAGCCTTTATCCTCAATACTGCGCACGTCATATTCTATTAAGAAATCTTTAATCCATTTCACTTCCTCCAGTCACTTCACGAAGTCACTAACTCAGTTGGAACAACGAAGTGTCTACCACTCATAGGCGTCTTCAATGACACGCCAGCTGTGCCTATACAGTGATGACGGTGATTTTCCTTGAAATACTTTGTAGAAGTCATATGTTACTCGGAGTAGGGTATGGTCCACTCTAGAGTGAAACCGTCAGAGGTTCCCACATACTTCGTGCATATCCAGAGTGCAAGTTCCTTTGGAATAAATCGATTGTCTGTGGTGCGGAAACAAAAGAGGATGTTGTGCATGGTTCTGGAGAAACTCCTTGACATCTGTACTGCTGGACGGTGCCAAGCTGGCA
Source organism: Schistocerca americana (assembly GCF_021461395.2). Lineage (NCBI taxonomy): Eukaryota > Metazoa > Arthropoda > Insecta > Orthoptera > Acrididae > Schistocerca > Schistocerca americana. Next base: position 712,689,615 of record NC_060121.1, on the reverse strand, counting down.
GTGGTTCCATTACACTCTGGGAAACAACCACATTGGTATCCACGGTTCCAGTGGAGTTCGTGTAAGGCACCATGACGGTCAAGCAGTACCGTACACTGGTTGCAGACCACGTACACCCCTTCATGACGATCACGTTTCCTGGCTGGAGTGACATTTTTCAAAAACGTAACGCATCGTGTTACAATGCCAGTAGTGTGATGGATCTGTTCGAGGAACGCACCGGCGAGTTTCAGTTGATGTACTGGTCCCCCAGATCACCAGACCTGAACCCGATTGAACACATTTGGGACGTGGTTGAACGTGGCGTCAGAGCTCGTCGTCCCCCTCCCCACACCCCTCCGCGGAATTTATGGGAATTATGTGACGTGTGTGTACAGGTGTGGTGCCAGCTGCCTGCAGCGTCCGGCCAGACCCTCATAGCTGTTACCCGGGCCAAAGGTAAACGTACCGCCTATCAGGTGGGTGGTCGTAATAATCTGACTGATTGGTGTATATTTAAAGTGTTACCGGTACTTTTATATTGTATTGTAAAATACTTGAAACTGTATGCCGGTGTGTGGTGGCCATTGCGTACCCTCACGTAAAGAAACGTTATTCATAACGACGACATTGAAACTGGGACCTTTATTTTGTACAGTAGAGCTTACATTCTTTGGGTTCTGGAAATTACCATTGTAAATTTTGAAGTTCATGCATCATTGTTGAGTTTTAAGAGTTTCATTGGCTAAAGTTAATATTTAAATACCGTAAGTGTTTTTACTGCTAGTTTTTAGATTTGTGTTTACTTAAATTCATTGTCATCAAGTTATTATCTCCTATCGTTCATTGCGGATGTCTATTACTGTAAACGTAAACGTTAAAACTGTTCCACACAGTGGCTGTTTTGAATATTTGAATAACTTTGTGTGAAGTTTTATGATTTTTATCATAGTCCAGCAACTTAGCACTACACCACCTAGGTCCCTGTCATTTCAATGTTCTGTATGGCATTAAAGGATTTTATCCTTTATAGTCGTCTTAAATACATTTTTCTCGACAGACATGGGTGTGGCGCTAATGACGTCGTTGTCACGAGCATCAACGACATTATATAAATACATCATCATATCATACGACGTTATCAGTTTATTCCCCGTTACTGCCTGTGAGATCAGTTCATACTTAATGACCGTATGTTTTTTTCCGCTACTTGTCTCTTTGACGTACACATCTGCAGCAAGGTATTACCTGTTCCTAGTTTAAAATAGTCTTTTTATCTTGTCTTAATATTCCTTGTCAACTGCTGCTGAGTGATTATCATCGATTAATTAACCGTACTGTCTCTTCAGTGATGTCTCATTTCAAACATTACGGTAATTTGCGCAGGATCGTCCCTGTACATTTAAATCAGAATTTCCGTTTTTTGCAGCAGAGCAACGTTTCAGACGTCATTACACGAAAACGCAGCAATGATTAATCCGCCTTCCAGGCTGCTACAGTAACTTCATATGTTGAGACCTGTTTCAAAACTTCCTCCGTCCACCAAAACGTTATGTCTCTGGATTCCCAACCCTCAGCTAAGAGCTGCACTTTACGTGCGATCGTTAAGCCGCTGCGGGATGTTTGTGGAGTCGTATACAAACTCTTGTGGCAAACGCTACGAGAAATGCGCTACGCATTAGAGCGAAGTTTGCTGTTGAATTTTCGAGAGCGTAGGTTCGGGGATGCGTCAGGCAACAAATTATTTCCTCCCACACGCGTCTCAGAAGAAGAACACAGAAGCAAAGAATCCGGGAAATCCAAGCTAATACTTGAGGTTCACCACCAACCATTCTTCCCACACGCCGTTCACCAACGGAACAGAGAGGGAGGAAAAATGTAGTAATGTACCACACACCGTAATGTTGCCTCTGGAGTATTAGTGTAGATAATTTTCACCCATTTGTGAGACGTCAACTGAACTGCTTAACACTCCACTGAGGTACTACTGACCTACAGCAGGTAACCTAAGGGGATGGAAAACTTTCCATAATATCAAGCAAATTTAAAGGAAACAAGATCGCGCAACGGTTAACGGATTAATACATGGTAACTACTAGGGGTGGCTCAGTTAAGCATGAAAGTATGGGTACCGCACTTCATATGGGTATATTAATGACGGGGACCATTAAACTACTAAGGAAATCAGTGATCAATATAACGATCTTCATTATTTCCAAAAGACATAAGTAGTGATCTACTCACTGAACAGCGCAAACTGTTAATAAGAAGTCTAGGAATTCCAAATACGTACTACGGCCTTGGCATTGGTGGGTGGACAAATGAAAGAATCATGTAAAACTGCGCCACGAATATAGCCAATTTATGCTGGAAACGTAAATGACCCAAAAAATGCCTAAACGCCTGGTGGGTACCACGAGTTGGTTGTGAAAATTAGGTCTGCGAAACAAAATCCCGATGTATTTTAATTGACCTCACGCACTTCAGTTCTCGATGGCTGGAAAGCTTATTACCCGTAAGGTGTGTGAGAGCAGCTCCAGCAGTGACTGAAAATGTTAAGTTCAGTGCGGTCACAGTCCTCTGCTGTACGTCGGAATCATCTCTTTCTGCAGTTCTGAGATACAGCGTACTGCCTCAAGCCCTGCAACAAATGTCGCCTTTGATGGGCAAAGGACAAGTGTTTTGTGTTTCTCCCTGAAGCAAATGTTTTTTGACTCTTCTCTATCAATCTTATCCCGTTCTGCCAGCGTCAGAAGCTCTCTTGTACAACTGCTACCAACCTAGCGAGTTCTCACCAATGTTAACTTAATAAATGAACTTAAGACTTTATAACGACTGCAAATTTTGCCATGAAAAGGAAGCAGAAAATCTCTCTTAGTACGTAACACACTTTCAGTCATGGCCAGCCAGAAGGCATCCACATATACACAAGCAAAATCTCGCTTCTGCTACCGAAATAATTACACTCCTGGAAATGGAAAAAAGAACACATTGACACCGGTGTGCCAGACCCACCATACTTGCTCCGGACACTGCGAGAGGGCTGTACAAGCAATGATCACACGCCCGGCACAGCGGACACACTAGGAACCGCGGTGTTGGCCGTCGAATGGCGCTAGCTGCGCAGCATTTGTGCACCGCCGCCGTCAGTGTCAGCCAGTTTGCCGTGGCATACGGAGCTTCATCGCAGTCTTTAACAATGGTAGCATGCCGCGACAGCGTGGACGTGAACCGTATGTGCAGTTGACGGACTTTGAGCGAGGGCGTATAGTGGGCATGCGGGAGGCCGGGTGGACGTACCGCCGAATTGCTCAACACGTGGGGCGTAAGGTCTCCACAGTACATCGATGTTGTCGCCAGTGGTCGGCGGAAGGTGCACGTGCCCGTCGACCTGGGACCGGACCGCAGCGACGCACGGATGCACGCCAAGACCGTAGGATCCTACGCAGTGCCGTAGGGGACCGCACCGCCACTTCCCAGCAAATTAGGGACACTGTTGCTCCTGGGGTATCGGCGAGGACCATTCGCAACCGTCTCCATGAAGCTGGGCTACGGTCCCGCACTCCGTTAGGCCGTCTTCCCCTCACGCCCCAACATCGTGCAGCCCGCATCCAGTGGTGTCGCGACAGGCGTGAATGGAGGGACGAATGGAGACGTGTCGTCTTCAGCGATGGGAGTCGCTTCTGCCTTGGTGCCAATGATGGTCGTATGCGTGTTTGGCGCCGTGCAGGTGAGCGCCACAATCAGGACTGCATACGACCGAGGCACATAGGGCCAACACCCGGCATCATGGTGTGGGGAGCGATCCCCTACACTGGCCGTACACCACTGGTGATCGTCGAGGGGACACTGAATAGTGCACGGTACATCCAAACCGTCATCGAACCCATCGTTCTACCATTCCTAGACCGGCAAGGGAACTTGCTGTTCCAACAGGACAATGCACGTCCGCATGTATCCCGTGCCACCCAACGTGCTCTAGAAGGTGTAAGTCAACTACCCTGGCCAGCAAGATCTCCGGATCTGTCCCCCATTGAGCATGTTTGGGACTGGATGAAGTGTCGTCTCACGCGGTCTGCACGTCCAGCACGAACGCTGATCCAACCGAGGCGCCAGGTGGAAATGGCATGGCAAGCCGTTCCACAGGACTACATCCAGCATCTCTACGATCGTCTCCATGGGAGAATAGCAGCCTGCATTGCTGCGAAAGGTGGATATACACTGTACTAGTGCCGACATTGTGCATGCTCTGTTGCCTGTGTCTATGTGCCTGTGGTTCTGTTAGTGTGATCATGTGTCAATAAAGTTTCCCCTTCCTGGGACAATGAATTCACGGTGTTCTTATTTCAATTTCCAGGAGTGTACTATGAGCCAACCAGAAAACCCCTTACTTAAATTTGAACATACATGCCAGCAGCTTCCACTGGGCTTAACGAGTGCTCCAGCACTATGTGGCATTGTGTTCTCCCCTGTTTCTCGGATTATTATCTCTGCTAGAATGATTTCTTTCACTGCCTTCAAGCTGCATTTTTATGGCATACTGCCCATCCACCGTCCCATCTCTTCCAGAGCTCCGACGGCAGACTATCCTCCCCTGCTCTATACCTGCACGTAGACTGCCTTCCAGAGGAAAACAGCTTCACGACTATTCGTTTCCCCAAGTGAAACTTGCCTTTTGTAAGCCATCTAAGATCCCCAAGGCTGCTGTAATTACAAGTCTCGGTCACCTTATCTATACAAAAGGAGATATGGAAATAATTAGAAATGCATTCATTGGCAGTAGTCAATATTCTTCTTAGTTCTCATGCATCTTTAGTGATTACCCTTGACTGACTATCGCCAAATACGTATTAAAAAAATCGGTTATGGGGTAGCCTGAGAATAAACTGCCACGTTACACATTCCAGCCTACATCTGCCACATTTCAACACAAGTACGAGGCGCATTCAAGTTCTACCGCCTCCGATTTTTTTTCTCTGGACTGGAAAGAGATAGAAACATGCGCATTGTTTTAAAATGAGGCCGCGTTCATTGTCAATACGTCCCAGAGATGGCAGCACCGTGCGGCAGATGGAATTTTACCGCCAGCGATGAGAATGAGAATTTTTTTAAATACTTAAAATGGCGACGTTTTCCTTACTTGAACAGCGTGCAATCATTCGTTTTCTGAATTTGCATGGTGTGAAACCAATAGAAATTCATCGACAGTTGAAGGAGACATGTGGTGATGGAGTTATGGATGTGTCGAAAGTGCGTTCGTGGGTGCGACAGTTTAATGAAGGCAGAACATTGTGTGACAACAAACTGAAACAACCTTGGGCTCGCACAAGCCGATCTGACGACATGATCGAGAAAGTGGAGAGATTTGTTTTGGAGGATCGCCGAATGACTGTTGAACAGATCGCCTCCAGAGTTCTGTGCACACAATCCAGCATGACGACCTGCAAATGCGAAAAGTATCATCCAGGTGGGTGCCACGAATGCTGACGGACGATCACATGGCTGCCCGTGTGGCATGTTGCCAAGCAATGTTGACGCGCAACGCGTCCATGAATGGGACTTTCTTTTCGTTGGTTGTGACAAAGGATGAGACGTGGATGTCATTTTTCAATCCAGAAACAAAGCGCCAGTCAGCTCAATGGAAGCACACAGATTCACCGCCACCAAAAAAATTTCGGGTAACCGCCAGTGCTGAAAAAATGATGGTGTCTATGTTCTGGGACAGCGAGGGCGTAATCCTTACCCATTGCGTTCCAAAGGGCACTACGGTAACAGATGCATCCTACTAAAATGTTTTGAAGAACAAATTCCTTCCTGCACTGCAACAAAAACGTCCGGGAAGAGCTGTGCGTGTGCTGTTTCACCAAGACAACGCACCCGCAAATCGAGCTAACGTTACGCAACAGTTTCTTCGTCATAACAACTTTGAAGTGATTCCTCAGGCTCCCTACTCACCTGACCTGGCTCCTAGTGACTTTTGGCTTTTTCCAACAATGAAAGACACTCTCCGCGGCCGCACATTCACCAGCCGTGCTGCTATTGCCTCAGCGATTTTCCAGTGGTCAAAACATACTCCTAAAGAAGCCTTCGCCACTGCCATGGAATCATGGCGTCAGCGTTGTGAAAAATGTGTGCGTCTGCAGAGCGATTACGTCGAGAAGTAACGCCAGTTTCATCGATTTCGGGTGAGTAGTTAATTAGAAAAAAATCGGAGGCTGGTTTAAATGGTTCAAATGGCTCTGAGCACTAAGGGACTCAACTGCTGAGGTCATTAGTCCCCTAGAACTGAGAACTAGTTAAACCTAACTAACCTAAGGACATCACAAACATCCATTCCCGAGGCAGGATTCGAACCTGCGACCGTAGCGGTCTTGCGGTTCCAGACTGCAGCGCCTTTAACCGCACGGCCACTTCGGCCGGCAAATCGGAGGCCTTAGAACTTGAATGCACCTCGTACATCAACGCTAAAATTTTCCACCCGACACTGAGCACATGAGCAAATGATTACCATAGACTCTGACAAAATAAAGAAGTACCAAACATCAAACTTAATAGAATGATATTCTCAATGACTGATAATAACGTGTGGGGAGAGGAACAAATAACAACATGCAACTCTTGAAAGTACTCACAAACGTAAAATTATTAGAATCTGAAAGAGAGAAGAAGGCAACCTGATGAAACAACAAACAAGTAAATTCAAAATTAAAACTGAATTATCGACAGATACCAGGTCTTTCAAGAAACGCGTCCAAGTATGCATAATGGAGGTATCTTAAGACTTCAGACATTAAACAATAATAATAATGTTTAGTGTATCAATGTACCATCGGAAACAGTAAATTAGGATGTGCAAAACATTAAAGTAATTGATGCAAATGCTCGTTGCTAGGTTGTACATGTAATGAAACACATTTCCTACTGTAACATCACTTAGATATAACACTTCTCATTGGGACGGTTTCTGACCCTTAAAATCAAGTCTCACAAAAACAGCTGTAGTAATAAGCCCTATATAAACAAATAGTTTTTCAAAAGAACATACCTCTTCTAACATGGCGCAGTCTCAATCCGGGAGGAAAGAGGTAAAACTAGGGTGGTCACAGTAGCTTCAAGTCTTACTAAAAAAACGGAAACAATATGGATGACTTAATAAATTTATTTCCCATAAAAATCCAGACGTATCCAGGTATACAGTTTCTGTTTAGTAGTAACAACGACTTTGGTCTCGACTCTGAATCCAGTCACTATTCACATTTTGAGTAAAAATCAATAAACGCGTCTAAAAACTTCGTACACAAGAAGTCATTCTTGTCCCGTCACCGGCTTTGTGAAATGTGGCCAAGGAACCGGCATAGATTCGGGGCTCTGCCTAACGCTTCAGGTGGGTAAAAGTCTCTAAAACGAAGCAAGATTCAGCGAAGACCAATGGCACAGAGATGAAGAAGGCAATGAAAACCTCTGCGTCAAAGACACATACCGTGTATCCTCGGGGAGTGAGGAATGAGGAGGAGTGGGGAATGTCTGAATCTAGGCATCATGGAGAGCGAGATGCGTTGAAATATAGGTCAGCGAAGTGAAATGGAAAGTGGATGTGGAGGTCTGTTCAGGCGAATATACACTCCTGGCAACTGAAATAAGAACACCGTGAATTCATTGTCCCAGGAAGGGGAAACTTTATTGACACATACCTGGGGTCAGATACATCTCATGATCACACTGACAGAACCACAGGCACATAGACACAGGCAACAGAGCATGCACAATGTCGGCACTAGTACAGTGTATATCCACCTTTCGCAGCAATGCAGGCTGCTATTCTCCCATGGAGACGATCGTAGAGATGCTGGATGTAGTCCTGTGGAACGGCTTGCCATGCCATTTCCACCTGGCGCCTCAGTTGGACCAGCGTTCGTGTTGGACGTGCAGACCGCGTGAGACGACGCTTCATCCAGTCCCAAACAGGCTCAATGGGGGACAGATCCGGAGATCTTGCTGGCCAGGGTAGTTGACTTACACCTTCTAGAGCACGTTGGGTGGCACGGGATACATGCGGACGTGCATTGTCCTGTTGGAACAGCAAGTTCCCTTGCCGGTCTAGGAATCGTAGAACGATGGGTTCGATGACGGTTTGGATGTACCGTGCACTATTCAGTGTCCCCTCGACGATCACCAGTGGTGTACGGCCAGTGTAGGAGATCGCTCCCCACACCATGATGCCGGGTGTTGGCCCTGTGTGCCTCGGTCGTATGCAGTCCTGATTGTGGCGCTCACCTACACGGCGCCAAACACGCATACGACCATCATTGGCACCAAGGCAGAAGCGACTCTCATCGCTGAAGACGACGACACGTCTCTATTCGTCCCTCCATTCACGCCTGTCGCGACACCACTGGAGGCGGGCTGCACGATGTTGGGGCGTGAGCGGAAGACGACCTAACGGTGTGCGGGACCATAGCCCAGCTTCATGGAGACGGTTGCGAATGGTCCTCGCCGATACCCCAGGAGCAACAGTGTCCCTAATTTGCTGGGAAGTGGCGGTGCGGTCCCCTACGGCACTGCGTAGGATCCTACGATCTTGGCGTGTATCCGTGCGTCGCTGCGGTCCGGTCCCAGGTCGACGGGCACGTGCACCTTCCGCCGACCACTGGCGACAACATCGATGCACTGTGGAGACCTCACGCCCCACGTGTTGAGCAATTCGGCGGTACGTCCACCCGGCCTCCCGCATGCCCACTATACGCCCTCGCTCAAAGTCCGTCAACTGCACATACGGTTCACGTCCACGCTGTCGCGGCATGCTACCATTGTTAAAGACTGCGATGGGGCTCCGTATGCCACGGCAAACTGGCTGACACTGACGGCGGCGGTGCACAAATGCTGCGCAGCTAGCGCCATTCGACGGCCAACACCGCGGTTCCTAGTGTGTCCGCTGTGCCGTGCGTGTGATCATTGCTTGTACAGCCCTCTCGCAGTGTCCGGAGCAAGTATGGTGGGTCTGACACACCGGTGTCAATGTGTTCTTTTTTCCATTTCCAGGAGTGTATGTTAGTATCAGCAGCTGTACAAAACTGTATAATGGGAGTAGAATTCATTATGAATAGGAAGGTCGGACACAGAGCGAGCTACTCTGAACAGTTTACTGATAAATTTATTCTTTTACAATTGACAGCAAACCAACAGCAACTACAATAATTCAATTACACATACTTACATTATAAACAGAAGACAAAGATAGAGAGATTGTACGAGTATATTCAACATGTAGGTCGTTGTGTAAAGGAATATGAAAATTTAATAGTGATGGGGACTGTATCTCTGTGGTAAAGGAATGAATAGGAAATGATACTACCGAGGAATATGGGTTCGCTATTGAAATGAGAGAGGACAGAATGTAAATGAGTGCTGCATTAAATTTCAGCGAGTAACAGCCAATACACTGGTTAAAAATCATGAGACGAGAAGATATAGTTGTAAAGGCCTTTCTGACATGGGTAGACTTTAGTTGCATTAAAATATTATTAATCATGATTTCGGAAATCGTATGTCGGATTATAAGTCATTCGCAAAAGATTCATAGCCTCAGATCACAATTTTGTAATGCTGAGAAGAAAACGGAACAATGACAAATTATAAGTTGAATTTGAAGTTTCTAAGGCTGTAGATGTTACGATAATGAATACCACAGTGAGTCAGGTAGTTGAAGAGGAATGGTCTGATCTAAAAGGGGACATCACTGAAACTGGACATACAAAGGAGAGTATAAGGTAGATAACTACAAAGAAACCTTGGTCCACAAAAGATGGTTGAAATGGCTCTAAGCACTATGGGACTTAACATCTGAGGTCATCAGTCCCCTAGACTGAGGACTACTCAAACCTAACTAACCTAAGGACATCACATACATCCATGCCTGAGGCGGGATTCGAACTTGCGACCGTAGGAGCAGCGCGGTTCCGGACTGAAGTGCCTAGAACCGCTCGGCCACAGCGGCCGGCGATCACAGAAGAATACGGCCATTGTTCAACGATAGAAGAAAGTAAAACATAATCAAGACATACAGGAACATGAGACATTTAGGGATGAAATAAACAAAAAGTCCATGAATTGAAAGTGGGATAGCTACAACAAAAACGTTAAGGAACGCAAAAAATGTAATGGTCTTCGACAGTATTGATTCAGAATTCAGAAAAATCAAAAAGGGCTTTGGTGAAACTGGTGTTAGGATTAAGAGAAATTTAACTGTTGCACGCCGGGGACGGTGTGGACAGGTGGAAAGCGCACAATGATGCTCCCTACAGAAGAGAGGAACTGTGTTATTTGACAGAACTGTTGCCATTCTCAATAATATTTCAGGCAGATATTAAAAATTCCTAAAGTCCTTCGCCAGGAACACGAGGTGCAGGACGCTAATGGTTCAATTGTTTGTGAGAATGCCCCCAGAGAGAAACTCTGGTGGAGTGACAATATAGTCTGAAGCTGCTGGAACACTCAAAAACGGCTGAGGACTAAAAACAAGCAACGTAGCAAAATGACATAATAGTGACAGAGGAACAGCATCATGAAGGTGACAAGAAGTATTACATTGGATGCAAGACTAACACTCAGTTATTGGCACAGCACAATGGTCATCTCGAGATGGATACACAGGTTCTTTCAGGTCATCAAAGTTAAGTACCACTGGGCATGCCCAGTATTTGGATGGGCGACTGTCCAGATACGATGCACACAGTTCATCTTTCCCCCATGCCTTGATAGCAGAGAGAACAGGAGGGGTGGTAGCATTAACTCCCTGATGATCAGTCTCGGCGCTGAATGTGCTGGATTCAGCTCCAAACCTTTCCACAGTGTCTCATGAAGTGAGATACTGCGACAGTGTTGATAGGGAAATTAAGTGCGGCGGCCCCCTTCATGCTATTCGATGCCTTCTCTCATCATCTCCAACACGAACATAACACTACACTACACACACACACACACACACACACACACACACACACACACACACACATTACAGTCATCTAACTTTAACAAAACACTTACGAACACAGCTCTTAATTTACCAAGAAAAGCTGTGTGGAGGCACAATGGACACGGAAGCCTTTTCAGTTAGGTGACTGAACCCGCCCTTCGGTGTCTTCCAGCTATTCATGCCAAACGAATTTACTTAATTTACTGACACAGCACTGATGAGTGCCTGGAAAGCAAATCAGTGACATTCTGAAGCTACCAAGAGCGCTGTTGAGCTCCGGAAGCTAGGACACATTCGGTCGTTCTTGCAGAAGGATAACGTCATCGGCATTGGGCGGTCAGTCCTTACAGCCTGACATCCTCTTCTTCGTTCACAGTTATAGTTCAGCTAACTAGTATTGAGGCGGAACCTGCGATCCTCAAACCGCAGTCTACTGAGACAACTACAACCTACGATGCCACTTTCAACTATATATTATAAACCTATCTGCTGCTGCCTTATTCTCGCCTTTGCTGATGGGAAAATTTTGTCGCCTTCTGGTAGGACACCTCGGCAGGCTACACTGATGGCCCTTGGCGAGCTGACCAGTTATTGATGCCCCTCGAATCGCAGCTACGAGCAGACGTCTGAGCCGAGAACTGTTCTCTTCCAGAGAAGCCGTGATGTAACTCTACATGCCTATGGACACCTTGCATAGAGATAATTGCTGTCTCGTTGAGAAATATCTGAGACGTACATTAGAGCACCCTTGTAACTTTCTGGCTATGTTACTGGCTACCGAGGGAGCATGCTCTACACCGTCCTTCAGGCGGCTAGCGGACCGTGACATCGCGAGTTGCTGATTGTGCACGTCCATCACCGCAGTAGCCGTATGGGCCTCGCCAGTGTGAGAACATAACGTCGTCGTCGGCGCCCTGCCATCCGCAGAAGTGCCGGCAGCTGTGAAGGAAGATAACAGTGTACCTTTGTAACAATGCCTCCTTAGGGCCTAAGGCGTTCGACAAATCCTTCCCATGCACTCCACAACATAGTACCCTGACGACTGTAGTGACCACGGTCGTCACCCTGCGTATTTGGTCTCAGAACATCCATAAGGTCAAAGTGTGTCAGGAATGGATAGGAGAATGTGTGGAGGAGTTGTTACAATACAGTGTTTGTCAATGGGTTTCTGTAGTGAATCCGTACTCACGTAAGAGTAAAACGAAGAAGTTCATAGCTGTATACTACAGAGCCTACCAAATGGTGGGAATGACATCACGTTGAAACGTCCCCTTAGAAAAATTATACATGACTGTGTTTAAACTGACACACAATATTTTTAGCGCAACGCAATCTGACTTTCAAAAATCCCTACAAAAGAATGGCCCTGACTAACATTAACTTATACCTTTCACAAATCACTTACCTCACCAAAAATCTTCGTTACTCGAACTACTGCAATACAGCGAGCGCCAATACAGCGGGAGAAATTCTCCACCACTTAACCGACAAGAAAGAAGCTACAGGAACTACGGACATGACGACAGACGATATAATCGTAACGACAGACTTGAATTTCATCAGAACTCGCGAGATTCAAACAGAGCAGGGCACACTCGACAGAAGTTAGGTCTCCCAATCCTAATAACGACGCGCGCCGGAGATCATCGCTATCGGTCTAGTGTGTGTGCCGTCGCGCGAATGTCCACTTAAATGTGTAATTCTTGTATTACTTGTGCCAACTGATCTTTTACTTCCCGGATTTTTCATTTGTACTGAGTATTGATTTGATTTTGATTTTGTTTGAATTTTCTAATTTGTTCATACTCTTCAGTGTCCGTGAAGGCTACAGGTTTTGTGTCATTCAGATCATCATCTACCTTTGTAGATAAGTTAGTTAACTGATCTGAAAGTTCGGCTACTTCATCCGATAGTGAAATTATTTCCTCTGTGTGTTTTTCTCAACCAAGTTTCAGAGTGTCCATTTGTGTTGAAATCGTATCTACTGTGTCCTTTAAGTTTTCCTGAGTTTTTGCAAGTTGCGTAACCGAATTGGTAGATGCAACTGAGTAAATTTTAGCTTGCAAGGTGTCGTGATTTTCATGAACAATTGTTTGCAGTTCCTTTATGGCTGCTTCGTGATTCTGTAATGCATTTTCATGATTCGAAAAAATAGGTTGGAAAGTATCACAATTTTGTGTTTTTACGTCATTACAGACTTTTTGACATTTCGATTCGATTTTAAGTAAATCAGCAGTTAAACCTTCACGTGTTTGTTCGAGTGTGGTGTCTAACTTTCGAAGATTTTCTTCCATTGTGTCTAACTTTTGCTGTGTTTTGCATTTGAACCAGCAATATTCGCATTTTGAAAAGCAGAAAATGTGTCTTGATTTATTTGAGAAAACGGTGAGGACGCAAAACCTGAATCTACAGTATTTGCAAGATTGTGTCCTGTCATTTCGGAATCCTGAGGCGAGCTGTTGCCGACCGGTCGATCGATAATGCTTCCCTGTTCACTAATTGTTTCACTGCCTACACCATTATTTGCAGCCCGCTCCATTTCCCTATGCACAATTACCAAATTACTACTTTGAAGCCCGCAGCTCGTGGTCGTGTGGTAGCGTTCTCGCTTCCCACGCCCGGGTTCCCGGGTTCGATTCCTGGCGGGGTAAGGGATTTTCTCTGCCTCGTGATGGCTGGGTGTTGTGTGATGTCTTTAGGTTAGTTAGGGGTAAGTAGTTCTATGTTCTAGGGGACTGATGACCATGGATGTTAAGTCCCACAGTGCTCAGAGCCATTTGAATTAATTTGAACATTAGTTAATTCATTACATGGTGAAGTTAACAGACTGCTTTCATCTTCACTGTCATTTCTCAGTTTACTTTGGAGCCTAGTATTATGTTTTTCACACGCCATTATTGTCACAATATTTCACACAACAACACAGAAAAACACAATTTGAAGAGCAAAAATAAGAGAACACATTAACATAGCACTGAAAATAATATCTAGTTAATTGCAAATGCAGCTGCAAAATACTTGGTGCAAATTTACATGTGTGCCACACCTGTTTTACTGTACAGCAATGAAAGACTGCAACTACAAAGGAAATTCTCTCTACAATTACGCCATAGCAATAAACAAAATCTTCACTAATTACATAAACTACAAGAAAAAATCAGAAGATCCAGTGAGGTATCCTGGCAGGGTCGCCATATGAAATGTCCCCTTAGAAAATTATACATGACTGTGTTTAAACTGACACACAATACTTTTTGCACAACGTAATCTGACTTTCAAAAATCCCTACAAAAGAATGGCCCTGACTAACATTAACCTATACCTTTCACAAATCACTTACCTCACCAAAAATCTTCGTTACTCGAACTACTGCAATACAGCGAGTGCCACTACTGCCAGCTAAATAAAAGATTCAAACTACTGATGGCACTAACTACTAATAGGCATAGTTAGCAAATGAAAGATTTTTGTAGAGAACAAACAATGTATTTACCTTTCTATTGTTCAAAAGTCATAATATATATAGCAGTTCATGACACTCAGTCTTACAAATTTCAAGACTCCGCCATCTCTCTCCCCACATCCACCACTGCTGGAGGCTCACCTCCTCCAACTTCGCAACGCTACGCGCTGTTCACATCCAGCTGCCCAACATTACAATAGCAGACAACAATGCAAACTAGCCACAGACTGCACACAGCACAGCCAGTGATTTTCATACAAAGCGCTACGTTACGTTGCCAATAAGAAAACATAAACAGCCTACTTACAACGTGCCAACATCAACATACAGTTTGTGATGAGATGTCCATGTGGCTGGTGTGAAGCCATTTGAGGAAGCTGTGGAAGAAGTCCCATAAGTCCCGTCATCACCTGCAGTAAGTCCAAAACAGAAAAAAGAAGACCAGGCAGTAATGAACAATGTGCACACAGGATACGTTATACACTGAGACATATTCATAAATAGGTTTATGTTTTTAGTTACTTTTTATAGTTGTGTTGCTCACCAACTGTCTTTGTATAGCTTATTGGGTTCCATGACAAGTTTTTCTTTTGTGCTATGTATCACAGGTTTTATGGGTTTTCTCACGCTTTGTGAACAAATTTTGGCAGCAACATAAGGAGAGTTACTTCAGTTATATGTTATGTTTGTGTTTTTTGTTGCATGTAGACTCGCCTTTCGAAGGGCTGAGGCGAAATGGAAAACTGTAGGGAAATGGAAACAGGTACAAAGCAGATACGGACTTGAAATTCAGTAGCAAATAGAAGCCTACTTTCTGATGTCACTAGGAAACTTACAGGGATGTCGGAGGGTAAGTATTACGTTCTGCCCAAGTAGAATAGTACAGAGTGACTCACAGGTATGGGAGGTGCAATTATTCTTTGTAAAAGCTCAAACGACTGAAAGTGAAGGAGATCGTATTTCCACGTCCTATTTTCATGGGCACGCACTGGGCCTAATAAGTTTTTTCGCCATAGGTAATAATCTCAAACTGTTGGAAAGCGGTACACCACAGGTTGTGATCAGAATTGAATTATGAGACAGTGGGATACTAATAACTGGTACGACTTGTGACAGAATGGGCATACCATTCCATTTTCCAGCTACAGTTACCAGTATGACTAAGCTAATGTGGGTACAACATATGTTGTATTGGCCTATGTTGTATTGCCAATCCAAAACATAATTTTACTCAATCGCACGCTACACGTGAACATCCTACATCGCTAGCTGTATATGCGACAACAAAGAAATGACCAATAACAGCAGGGGAAATGCTCCATGCAGGAATACTGTGATAAACAACGTCACTTCATTACAACAGTAAGTGCTATATCGTTCTGTACTGTAGTAGTTCTCTTCCCGTTTGTATAATCTAAATTTTGCTTTAAACAGAATTCTGTAAACCGAGCAGGGCTACCTGCACAAAAGTTACCCATTCATTAATTTCTAGGTGTTAATAAGAGCTTTTGTGTAAACTATCGATAAACTTGTTCAAGCATGAAAGAATGAATTTAGCGTGTAAGTTACGATATCTATAAATTTCAAGATCGTAAGTGCAGTGAGCTGAACAAAGAATTCCACAGTTTGTCCTCAGTCGCAGTTCACTGTTGCAGTTAACTGATAGTGCAGTGGAACCTGCAACGCCTCATCCCCAGTCTACTGAGATTACTGTGATCAGCTGTTATAGCCTTTGGAGGCCACACTACAGTCAGCGACAGTGTTAATGGGCTCTGGCCGCGCAGCTCACAAGGAAAGCTCCATTGTCAACTTGGTGGAAAACACACGGAAAGCAACTACGTCACGTTCCCGCACCTTGACAACGTCACAGACCGTCATGCTTCATTCCGCCTCACTTTTGAAGAAAGAGTACACTTTAAAAACGAGGTCCCTGGACTGTTTTTTTAAATACTTGACAGCCTCTAGGTGTTCCCGCCATTCTTTGAAGCCTCACAAAACACACACAAAACAACAGAAATTAATCAGTCGAAGTTTCGCGCGATTAAAACACGATAAAAAGCTTAAATATGACGGACGTTTACTTAGTAGGGAATGCAGAAAAAGGCTGAGTGCTAACTGGCTAGCTGCACAGCTGTCTAGTGTGCATCCCAGCCCAGAGGCCATAAATGCTGTTGTGGACTGTAGGCCCATGTGGAGCAGCACGATAACTAAAGTGTTGAGTAAGTAATAACTGATGTCAAATATGTGTGACAACATTATTTCAGAGATTCTCTAAGCAGAAAAGTGGAAGCGAATTTTATAAAGGAAAGGTATTGCTGTGCCCCAGATTAATATCACAGGTGGATACTAAAAATTGTCACTGGTACTCCCTGTCCAGAGACAGTTTCGAATCGGTCAACAACCAGGCAGAACACGAGCAGAGAGAAGCGTTGGTGGCGTAATAGCAAACCTGGAATCTATCGCAGCATCTGCAGGCATCACTAATGATCCTTGGCCAGTCTGGCACCATTCTGGAAGGGCACAGTAACTGTCCGCCCGCCCCCCCCCCCTCCCCGCCCCCCCCCCCACCCCACCCCTTGACTCACAGATACGAGCAGCCCTGAGTGGCGTGGAATGGTTTCGGGCAGAGGGGCCACGACATACGACATAACTTTCCACTTCTACGGCCACCTCATGCAGAGTAGTTAGCTGCCTTGCACCGTGGAGCAGTCCGTCAATGAGAGCGCCCTTATAACTCACAGGCAATGGTGCTGGCCTCCAAGGCAGCGCCATCTACACTGTCCCTCATATGGATAACTGGCCCTGACGTCGTGAAATGCTGAGTGCACACCTCCCTCGCTGTAACAGCCTCGTGACATGTGCTACTGTGAGAACATACTGGCATCGGCGGCACCCTCCCATTTGCTTCAATGCTGACACTTGCAAAGGAAGACAACTATGTACGTCTGCATTTTGGTGACAATGTCTCATTTGCAACTTTGGGGTTCAAACAGATCCTCTCCACTGCATTCTGCTCCTCGATATGCTGACTATTGCAGAAACAAACACTCTATAGAAGAAATGTGAGTCGATGTGAAACACAAAGCACACAGATTATTATAGCAAAGATACGGAAAGCTTGTCATCTGTTAAGGCAAAAGGCACGGATAACATTCCACTGGAGTTTCTGAAATCATTGGGGGAAGCAGAAACCGAACGACTGTTACAGCTGATTTGTAGAAACCGTGATTTTCAAGACATACTATTAGATGTTCATAGAAATATCATTCACGCAATCTCGAAGACAGAAATCACAGATAGATACATGTTTTATATCACAATCTGTGTTGGTGTAATAAACTGCATTGTATCGATTTAGTACAAATTCAATGCAGATAGAGATGTTCTCCTCTGTCCATAGTCCAGGCCATGCAAAGCGAGAGGTTGTATACAGAACGCAGTATGCTAATAATGTGGATATGACAGCCACAGAATTTGAGAGCCAAAGTTCGTTCACGTTACAGCAGTGGCTTGGTATCTAAAGGAGCTGATCGGAAAGGCAAAACAGGACGAATGAAGTCAACATTACCTAAAAGTTCTGAATAGATTCTCCACTTTTGCAGTTTTAAACATGGCTATTACTCAGGAACTGTATACTACCTTCATCATAGGATCATACATCCAACCGACTGCTCATTATGTTCATTCTCCAGTCCGTTATGATTTATGGCTGAAGTGTTTCCGTAGCGGAAAATACTAGCCAGTCTGGCTCGGATAAATGTCATCTAGTTTAGACCATGACTCATGGGTTCACAGCAGAATCCAGGCATGTGCAGTACGCTGATTCAGTCTACGTTAACCGATGAGTACGAGATGGAGTCCACTTGCAGTACAATATGAACCGCTATCCACGAAAACTATCCACGAAAATTGTCACCAGCAGCTGGAGGCCTCCACCATGGCTAAAGCCGGGAAGGAGTCGAATTGGAACCTCCGCACACCTGGGTCGTCTGCTGGGTGGTTGTGTTGTGCTGAAGGCCATCTCGCTGGTGCAGCATGAGTCTGTGTCTTTGCAGCCACACTGTGCAGTTGTACACTGTTGCAGACCGTCGTCCTTGGCGAGCGCACACCATCGCTTTCAATCATTCTGAACACCATGATTGAAACACCAACCATCCCAGTGTGCTACACGCTGTGACCACAAAACCGCCAAGATATGAAGGACTGCCCACGCTGTGCAAGACCCTGGGGCTGTGCTGACGCCAGCAGCCACCGCTACTAGCAGGCTACCCGTCTAGCGAGCCGCCGCTAAAGCCAACATGCCGCGCGACCGTGACCTGTTACGTCACAGTGAATAACAACCTCCTCTACAACAATCTCCTCTCTAGGTAGTACTCTGTTCCTGTGACTGTCATGAATAAAAGACTCCCTTACAAGAGATGTTTTGGGCAGTTCTGGTCACCACCAGCTCCACAACCACGTCTATGGGGGGAAACAACACTCCATCCCGAGTTTCCAACAACCGATCTATCTGCCACCTTAGGGGCCACGTCCCGACCTCAAAAAGAGCGAGAACTAAATTACCGACAAGAATACTACGCAGATAAATGGAAAAGAAAATTGATGTTATTTTGATGACTACCAGTTTAGCTTCAAGGAAAGTAAACGCACTAGAGAAGTTATTGTTATGTTTGACAATGAGGCAAGACCTCTGTACAGCATTTCTCGACATACAAAAAGCGTTCGACTACGTAAAGTGACGCAACATATTCGAAATTCTCAGAAAAATTCCTGTTCTATAGGACAATGTGGGTAACATACATTGTTATGCATCAAGACGTAGAGAGATCAGTAAGAATGGACGTCCAAGATGGGTGCAGCCTTTCCACCCTACTGTCTGATTAATGCATTGGAAAACCAAATACAAAGAAAATTAATACCATGATGTACACGGACTAAGCGAATTCTGCAAAATAACACATAAAGGACGAAACGAGGAGGATGTAAAAAGTATGCTATAACAGGGAAAGAATGCATTCCAAGTCAAAAAAGTCTAGTCTTGTTAAACATCGACCTTACTTTGAGGAAAAAAGTTGTGGAAATGTAAGTTTGAGGGGGGCATTTAATGAGAGTGCGTCGTGAACTGCGGCAAGATCGGGGAGTAAGAGATTCAAAGCATCTGAGATATGATGTGCTAGAATGATGTTGAAAATTATGGGGATTAATAAGACAGGAAATACGGGGTTCTCCGCAGAATCGTCGACGAAAGAGTAATGTGGAAAACACTGACAAGAAGAAGCGAAGGGTGATAGGAAATGTATTAAGACACCAAGCAATAACCTCCGTGGCACATGAGGTAGATGTAGAGGGTTAAAACTGTACGGGAAGACAGAGATTGGAATAAATCCAAGAAATACATGAGAACGTTTGTTTCAGGGGACTGGCACAGCAGGGGAAATACTGACGGCTGAAGTCATACCAGTCAGAAGACAGATGAGCAGAAGGAGGTTCAATGAAGCGTACTTTCTTAATTCAAGAAGTAGTCAGAGCAAAGGAAGCAATTGTCAAAATACAGTGGCTGTGGTCACTTTGCTGTGGTCTAATTGACATGATTTAAGTAAACAAAGCCGCTGCAACTGTTAGAATTGTTTATTAGAAGACACGACTAGATTCACAAATTAAATTTGCATTTTCATGTGCTTCAGTGTGTACAAATGGATAACAGAAATTACCAGAAATTTAGCCATGAAAAGAAACGGAGAAATAAAAGTGGTAAGTGCTATCGTAGATGCACACACATTCGTGAGTAAGAAGTTTTAAGTACCTGAATATAAAATTTGGGAATGGCATTATGAGCTTCAAATAGAATCTTTAATCTTTTGTCTGGAGACCTTATCGTTTTTATTTGTCTCCTTCTTGGCCTGGCTGAATTTCTGATAAGTCCTTTTATCTCTTTGTATATAGTGAACCAGTACCTCGAAAGCGGTGAAGCTGGTATAACATTTTCGTGCCACTGACTTGAGATTCTGAGTAAAGAGGTAGAAGGACAGTGAAACTACCACTAGGTGCTAAATGGTTGAACGTTCACGACTCTTCACAGAACGTGCGATTAGGAGGTTTGTCTGCTCTATAGAGTAGAATAGATCGTGATATGTGGCATCTCTGCGAAAGAAGCCCAATGCTGGTGCACACACTAGTGTTTCGGAGCACACGGTTTATCGTAAATTGTTGAAAGTGGAGCTCTGTGGTGAACCACCTCATTAGTAGGGCGCTGGAGTTTTTAGCACACTCTTGATATCAATTAATATGAAAATTAATTTATCACCTCCTCCCCCGCCCACCCCCACCTGTCTCCTACCCCAACGACACCCAATCCCACCCCTACATGACATCACGTGTTTTTCTCAGCTGCACGAGTTCACCAGCCACCTCCTTCCCTCCCCCCTCTCCCTCCGCCACCCAAACCTGCAGTATTGGTGGGAATTCCGAATATTGGCGGGGAATTCGAATTATGGCGGGAATTTCGAATTTTGGTGGCAATCTTTGTCCCAGGGCTGTGCTGACATCCCAGCCCACCCTCAACCCGGGAATAGGTGGGAAATTAAAATTGGTCGTATCTTTCTGGGACTCGAACCCTGGTCCTCCTGGGCGGGAAGCCCAAGTATACCCCCCTTACACAATTAAACCACCAGAGGCGTTTGGAATTGATGGAAAATTAAAAACGAATGTGCCATTTCCATAAATCGAACCCTAATTCTAGAGGACATACAACTGCGCATACAACTGGTGTTAGAAGGCTGGGAAAAAATTTCCCAGTACCACTCGAAACTATTGACAGACTCAAACCTTACTCTACACCTACAAGCTGCGGAGAAAAAAAGGGCAGCCGCTTCAGTATGGAACCACGTGGCCGCTACGGTCGCAGGTTAAAATCCTGTCTCGGGCATGGATGTGTGTGATGTCCTTAGGTTGGTTAGGTTTAAGTAGTTCTATGTTCTAGGGGACTGATGACCTCAGATGTTGAGTCCCGTAGTGCTCAGAGCCATTTGAGCCAAAAAAAGGCATGGATGTAAGATACTATCTTCATTCTTTTTGGTGGGGAATACGTTCAACTGATGAGATTCTGTTGGACAGAGAGGAGTTTAAAAAGTGTATTACCTGTAACCATTCGGTATCTATCGCTGTCTGACGTCAGAGTTCGCTACAGATACCTGCACAAAAACAATCCTGCAGCTCAAGTATCGGAGCAAATACAAGCTACCACAACTAATGCAAAAATGCGTCACAGTTCTAATTAACCTTCGAAATTGACATGAAAAAACCAATCGTAATGAACAGGTCATAATGCAGTACATTTACTGCAGGAAAATCATTGTCCTAAAAGACTGGAGCGTGCAGAGGGGGTGGTAGTTTAAAGAGCATTCTTCTTGATCTACATACCCAAACTGTCGAAAACCAAAGCCTTCTCACTTCCATTCACGCCTCCCCCTCCCCCTCTCTCCCTCGCGCTCCCGCTATCACCCTCTAAGACTGCTGCCCGCACTCGGCTTTCCACCATCTGGATGCCGCCTTAAGGAGAAACTCCTACACCATCATAGTAGCATGCTTTTTTCGGTCATCAGTTTTCTTACTGGTTTGATGCAGCCCACCATGAATTCCTCTACTGTGCTAACCTTAACCTCTTAATCTAACAGCAGGACTTGCAACCGGCGTCCCCAGTTATTTGCTGGATGTATTCCGGCCTCTGTCTTCCTCTACAGTTTTTACCCTCTACAGCTTCCTCTAGTACGATGGAAGTCATTCCCTCATTCCCCTTAACAGATGTCGTAACATCATGCCCATTCTCTTTATCGCCGGCCGCGGTGGTCTAGCCGTTCTAGGCGCTCAGTCCGGAACTGCGTGACTGCTACGGTCTCAGGTTCGAATCCTGCCTCGGGCATGGATGTGTGTCATGTCCTTAGGTTAGTTAGGTTTAAGTAGTTCTAAGTTCTAGGGGACTGATGACCTCAGATGTTAAGTCCCATAGTACTCAGAGCCATTTCTCTTTATCAGTGTTTTCCACACGTACCTTTCTTCTCTGATTCTACGCAGAACCTCCTCATTCCTTACATATGGGACCACCGAACTTTCAACATTCGTCGGTAACACCACATCGCAAATGCTTCGATTCTCTTCTGCTCCGGTCTCCCCACACAGTCCATGTTCCACTACCATACAATGCTATTCTCTAGACGTACATTCTCAGAAATTTCTTCCTCAATCTATGGCCGATATTTGATATTAGTAGACTTTTCTTGGCCAGGAATGCCCTTTTTGACACTGCTAGTCTGCTTTTGATGTCCTCCTTGCTCCGCCCATCATTCTGCTCGTCTGCATAGGGAGCAGAATTCATTATCTTCATCTACTTCGTGACCATCAATCCCCATGTTAAGTTTCTCGCTGTCCTCATTTCTACTACTTCTCATTATCTTGTCTTACACACTTTTTACTACGAGCGCTTCATCTACATTTACATCTACATCCATACTCCGCAAGCCACCTGACGGTGTGTGGCGGAGGGTATCTTGAGTACCTCTATCGGTTCTCCCTTCTATTCCAGTCTCGTATTGTTCGTGGAAATAAGGTTTGTCGGTATGCTTCTGTGTGGGCTCTAATCTCTCTGATTTTATCCTCATGGTCTCTTCCCAAGTTATACGTAGGAGGGAGCAATATACTGCTTGACTCTTCGGTGAAGGTATGTTCTCGAAACTTCAACAAAAGCCCGTACCGAGCTACTGAGCGTCTCTCCTGTAGAGTCTTCCACTGAAGTTTATCTATCATTTCCGTAACGCTTTCGCGATTACTAAATGATCCTGTAACGAAGCGCGCTGCTCTCCGTTGGATCTTCTCTATCTCTTCTACCAACCGTGTCTGGTATGGATTCCACACTGCTGAGCAGTATTCAAGCAGTGGGCGAACAAGCGTACTGTAACCTACTTCCTTTGTCTTCGGTTTGCATTTCCTTAGGATTCTTCCAATGAATCTCAGTCTGGCATCTGCTTTACCAACGATCAACTTTATATGATCATTCCATTTTAAATAACTCCTAATGCGTACTCCCAGATAATTTATGGAATTAACTGCTTCCAGTTGCTGACCTGCTATTTTGTAGCTAAATGATAAGGGATCTATCTTTCTACGTATTCGCAGCACATTACACTTGTCTACATTGAGATTCAATTGCCACTCCCTGCACCATGCGTCAATTCGCTGCAGATCCTCCTGCATTTCAGCACAATTTTCCATTGTTACAACCTCTCGACCTAACACAGCATCATCCGCAAAAAAGCCTCAGTGAACTTCCGATGTCATCCACAAGGTCATTTATTTATATTGTGAATAGCAACGGTCCTACGACACTCCCCTGCGGCACACCTGAAATCACTCTTACTTCGGAAGACTTCTCTCCATTGAGAATGACATGCTGCGTTCTGTTATCTAGGAA
The DNA here is from genome assembly GCF_021461395.2 of Schistocerca americana. Lineage (NCBI taxonomy): Eukaryota > Metazoa > Arthropoda > Insecta > Orthoptera > Acrididae > Schistocerca > Schistocerca americana. The sequence continues at coordinate 712,665,738 of NC_060121.1, read as the reverse complement.
CTCTTCAATCCAATCACAGATTTGGCCTGATAGTCCATATGCTCTTACTTTGTTCATTAAACGACTGTGGGGAACTGTATCGAACGCCTTTAGGAAGTCAAGAAACGCGGCATCTACCTGTGAACCCGTGACTATGGCCCTCTGAGTCTCGTGGACAAATAGCGCGAGCTGGGTTTCACACGATCGACTTTTTCGAAACCCATGCTGATTCCTACAGAGTAGATTTCTAGTCTCCAGAAAAGTCGTTATACTCGAACATAATACGTGTTCCAAAATTCTACAAGTGATCGACGTTAGAGATATAGGTCTATAGTTCTGCACATTTCTTCGACGTCCCTTCTTGAAAACGGGGATGACCTGTGCCCTTTTCCAATCCTTTGGTACGCTACGCTCTTCTAGAGACCTACGGTACACCGCTGCAAGAAGGGAGGCAAGTGTAAAATCGAACTGGTATCCCATCAGGTCTCCAGCGGCCTTTCCTCTTTTGAGCGATTTTAATTGTTTCTCTATCCCTCTGTCGTCTGTTTCGATATCTACCATTTTGTCATCTGCGCGACAATCTAGAGAAGGAACTACAGTGCAGTCTTCCTCTGTGAAACAACTTTGGAATAAGACATTTATTATTTCGGCCTTTAGTCTGTCATCCTCTGTTTCAGCACCATTTTGGTCACAGAGTATCTGGACATTTTGTTTTGATCCACCTACCGCTTTGACATAAGACCAAAATTTCTTAGGATTTTCTGCCAAGTCACTACATAGAACTTTACTTTCGAGTTCATTGAACGCCTCCCGCATAGCCCTCCTCACACTACATTTCGCTTCGCGTAATTTTTGTTTGTCTGCTAGGCTTTGGCTGTGTTTATGTTTGCTGTTAAGTTCCCTTTGCTTCCGCAGCACTTTTCTAACTCGGTTGTTGTTCCACGGTGGCTCTTTTCCATCTCCTACGATCTTGCTTGGCACATACTCATCTAACGCATACTGTACGATGGTTTTGAACTTAGTCCACTGATCCTCAACACTATCTGTACTTGAGACAAAACTTTCGTGTTGAGCCGTCAGGTACTCTGTAATCTGCTTTTTGTCACTTTTGCTAAACAGAAAAATATTCGTACCTTATTTTAATATTTCTATTGACGGCTGAAATCATCGATGCAGTAACCGCTTTATGATAACTGATTCCCTGTTCTGCGTCAACTGTTTCAAATAGTTCGGGTCTGTTTGTCCTATGAACTCGTCCTTATTTTTGTTTAGTCTTGCTTCCATTATTAACCGCAACGTCAGAATTGCCTCTCTCGTGCATTTACCTCGTGCGCTTCGTTCTTGGTCGTCCATCCTTATTATTTCGTCTTGGCTGCTGTACATACTTTATATGATCCATCTCTCTCTACAGCTTACCCGTACTTTTTTCCGAATTTTGAACATCTCACAAAACTTCACATTGTTGAACGCATTTTCCAGGTCGCCAGATCCTATGAACTCGTCTTCATTTTTGTTTAGTCTTGCTTCCACTATTAACCGCAACATCAGAATTGCCTCTCTCGAGCCTTTACCTTCCCTAAAGCCAAATTGATTGTCATCTAGCCCATACTCAATTTTATTTCTTCTGTATATTATCCTTGTAAGCAACTTGGGTGGAATCTTTGTCCCAGGGCTGTGCTGACATCCCAGGTCGCCAAATCCTATGAACTCGTTCTCATTTTTGTTTAGTCTTGCTTCCATTATTAACCGCAACATCAGAATTGCCTCTCTCGAGCCTTTACCTTCCCTAAAGCTAAATTGATCGTCATCCAGCCAATCCTCAATTTTATTTCTTCTGCATATTATCCTTGCAAGCAGCTTTGGTGCAATCTTTGTCCCAGGGCTGTGCTGACATCCCAGCCTACCCCCAACCCGGTAATAGGCGGGAAATTAAAATTAGTGGTATCTTTCTGGGACTCGAACCCTGATCCTCCTGGGCGGGAAACCCAAGTATACCCCCCTTACACAATTAACACTACATTGTTGAACGCATTTTCCAGGTCGCCAAGTCCCATGAACTCGTCTCCATTTTTGTTTATTCTTGCTTCCATTATTAACCGCAACATCAGAATTGCCTCTCTCGTGCCTATACCTTCCCTAAAGCCAAACTGATCGTCATCTAGCCCATCCTCAATTTTATTTCTTCTGTATACTATCCTTGTAAGCAACTTGGGTGCATTAGCTTTTAAACTGATTGTGCAATAATTTTCGCACTTCGTTGCCGTCTTCGGTATTGTCTGAGTGATGGGTTTGCGAAAATCAGATGGTACACATTCTACACACCAACGTGATTAGTCGTTTTGGGGCCACTTTCCCCAGTGATTTTAGAAATTCTGATGGAATATTATCCCTTCTACCTTATTTGATCGTAAGTCCTCCACAGCTATTTTAAATTCGGATTCTACTACTGGATGCCCTTTCTCTTCTAAATCGGCTCCAGTTTCTTCTTCTGTCACATTAGACAAATCTTCTCCTTCATACAGGCTTTCAATGTATTCTTTCCACCTATCCGCTCTCTCCTCTGCATTTAACCGTGGTATCACGGTGCACTCTTAATGTTACCACCCTTGCTTTTAATAGCACCGAAGTCTGTTTTGACTTTCCAGTATGCAGAGTCTGTCCTTCAGACAAACATTTCTTTTTCGATTCCTTCGCATGTTTCCTGCAGCCGCTTCGTCTCAGCTTCCGTGCACTTCTTATTTATTTCATTCATCACCGACGCGTATTTCTGTATTCCTGAGTTTCTCGGAACAGTTTCGTACTTCCTCCTTTCATCGATCAATTGAAGTATTTATTCTGTTACCCATCGTTTCTTCGCAGTTACCTTCTTTGTACCGATGTTTTCCTTCCCAACCGTTGTGATGGCCCGTTTTACAGGTGTCCATTCTTCTTCAACTGCCGGCCGGTGTGGCCGTGCGGTTAAAGGCGCTTCAGTCTGGAACCGCGTGACCGCTACGGTCGCAGGTTCGAATCCTGCCTCGGGCATGGATGTGTGTGATGTCCTTAGGTTAGTTAGGTTTTATTTAGTTCTAAGTTCTAGACGACTGATGACCTCAGCAGTTAAGTCGCATAGTGCTCTGAGCCATTTCTTCAACTGTCCTGCCTACTGAGCTATTCCTTATTGCTGTATCCACAGCCTTAGAGAACTTCAACCGTATCTCGTCATTTCTTAGTACTTCCGTATCCCACTTCTTTGCGTATTGATTCTTCCTGACTAATGTCTTAAACTTCAGCCTAATCTTCAACACTAACATATTGTGATCTGAGGATATCTATCTGCTCCTGGGTACACCTTACAATCCAGTATCTGATTTCGCAATCTCTGTCTGACGACGATGTAATCTAACTGAAATATTCCCGTATCATCCGGCCTTTCCAAGTATACCTTCTCCTCTTGTGTTTCTTGAAAAAGAAACACAAGAGGATTATTCGCTATTACTAGCTGAAACTTGTTGCAGTACTCAATTAGTCTTTCTCTTCTCTCATTTCTTGTCCGAAGCCCATATTCTCTCGTAACTTTTTCTTCTACTCCTTCCCCTGCAACTGTATTCCAGTCTGTTATGGCTATTAGATTTTCATCCCCCGTTACATATTGAATTACCCTTTTAATATCCTCATACACTTTCTTTATCTCTTCATCTTCAGCTTGCGACGTCTGCATGTATATATCAACTATCATAGTCGGTGTTGGTGTGCTGTCGATTCTGATAAGAACAACCCTGTCTCTGAACTGTTCACAGAAATACACTCTCTACCCTACCTCCCTATTCATAACGAATTCTGTTACCGATATACCATTTTATAGCTTGTATATTCAACCAACCAATAGGAGATAAACGGACGACCGCCTCAAGTGCAACTTGTTGGTAAAAAATATAGCGACAGGCCAAACTCATGCCGCCATCCCACCCCCGTCGCACAGAGAGCGGCGACCACCACAGCAGATACGCTCCCCCCCACCCCCCACCCCCCTCCACCTCGCCCGCAGCAGCCCGAGAACAATTGCATTTGACGTCAATGCATCTACAATCAAGCACCTATTAAAAAGTGTAAAATAAATTTGCAAACATAATAAATGTCCTCTTTCCACAAAAATGGCTAAATTCCAGTTTAATTTAGTTTCATGAGGAAAATCGGTATAGTTTTTAAATTGACTGCAGTCGCATTTCATTATTTTTTGATGTACAGTGAAGCGTACCGGCACCGATCACAAATGATTAGCAGAGACATGCCCTCCCGGCGTAAAATCAGGAAACAAAAATACTTCGACTATATTGATGCGTGAATAACCGATCACCGCAGAATGTCCTCGCTATTTCGAAACCGTCCTCAGAGTGTAGAAAAAGCAAGGATTTCAACTCAAAAAAATTCTGTATTAAGGAATTTCTTCCAGCTTGTTGAACAAATTACGTGACATGAGAGCATCTCTTGCGTTCAGTGTCAGCAAATAAACTCACATGCACCTTTGTATTACAAACATTTCTCACAATCTTTCACGCCGTTGGCACACATGTCGGAAAAAACACGCTAATTTAACGTTTGACAACAAGAAACAATTATTCAAGAGAACGCAGCTGTTTTGTGCACTATGACAGGTACCCTTTTACCAATGCGATGCTATATCAGTCCAGCGTTTACGAAACAACTCATGAGAGCCTATCTCGTCCTGTGTAGGTTGAAGGTTGAAATTTCGTAAAAGGATATCACCGCAACGAAAAAAAAAAAAAAAAAGAAACGCTTGCAAGAATCATTCCGTGGTGCCTTACCAATATCCTCCACCCGCCAGGCGGCATGTCATTGATATAAATTTGATAGGTTAATAACTTGATCATGAGAGTCACTTTGTGTGGCGAGTGACTTTTTCTTTCAGTAGTCGAATTATACTCGCCCAGTAAGACAACTGGGAATCCATGGAGGGAACACGATGCTCTTTTCGCCGGCCGTTGTGGCAGAGCGGGTCCAAGCGCTTCCGCCTGGAACCGCGTGACAGCTGCAGTCGCAGGTTCGAATCCTGCCTCGGGTATGGATGTGTGTGATGTCCTTAAGTTAGTTAGGTTTAAGTAGTTCTAAGTCTAGGGGACTGATGTCCTGAGATGTTAAGTCCCATAGTGGTCAGTGTCAAGAAATTCGTACCAGGGACGGCCTCATGAGCCTAGATTGCGGCTACAACCTCAGCAGGGCATGGGAACCATCATAGAGTCTAATTAAAAAGACGGTCAGAAAAGGAAACGAACGGGCGACTAGGGCGGACTAGGCAATTACACCTACGCCACCACAGACGCCAACGCCACCGTCTTACTGACCACTGACGCACTGGCGCGGACTGCAGAGAGAACGCCCAGTGAGGGGACGGGATTTAAGACGGCTGCCTGCCCTCAGGAGTTCAGTTCGTCAGCGCACCTGGCGGTGGCGACATATCTGAGCGAGGAAATATTGTGCCCGTTAGACACTTTGGACTGGCCGTACACTCATGGACTGTTCGAGCAAGAAATACACTGGAGGAGACTGAAGAAAGTAGCAACATCAGAAGACTCGTACGTACTCCAGGAGGACCTGCAGAGGATTAATGCATGGTGCGACAGCTGGCAGCTTTCCCTAAACGTAGATAAATGTAATATAATGCGCATACATAGGGGCAGAAATCCATTCCAGTACGACTATGCCATAGGTGGTAAATCATTGGAAGCGGTAACGACCGTAAAATACTTAGGAGTTACTATCCGGAGCGATCTGAAGTGGAATGATCACATAAAACAAATAGAGGGAAAAGCAGGCGCCAGGTTGAGATTCATAGGAAGAATTCTAAGAAAATGTGACTCATCGACGAAAGAAGTAGCTTACAAAACGCTTGTTCGTCCGATTCTTGAGTATTGCTCATCAGTATGGGACCCTTACCAGGTTGGATTAATAGAAGAGATAGACATGATCCAGCGAAAAGCAGCGCGATTCGTCATGGGGACGTTTAGTCAGCGCGAGAGCGTTACGGAGATGCTGAACAAGCTCCAGTGGCGGACACTTCAAGAAAGGCGTTACGCAATACGGAGAGGTTTATTATCGAAATTACGAGAGAGCACATTCCGGGAAGAGATGGGCAACATATTACTACCGCCCACATATATCTCGCGTAATGATCACAACGAAAAGATCCGAGAAATTAGAGCAAATACGGAGACTTACAAGCAGTCGTTCTTCCCACGCACAATTCGTGAATGGAACATGGAAGGGGGGATCAGATAGTGGTACAATAAGTACCCTCCGCCACACACCGTAAGGTGGCTCGCGGAGTATAGATGTAGATGTAGATGTAGAATCATAGTTACGTTGGTGTTTCTTCGAGGTAAAATTAGGAAGACTCAACATCGAAGCAGAGCTGCGTCCGTCAGGACAGATTCAGATATATCACCCAAACATTCCATCATCATTATTATGTACCATCCAACAGAGAAAAATTACAAACTATTAAAGCTCCATTGGTTTCATCCAATAGATTTTTACCACATCTCTGTCTTCCGATGTATTGAAAACGAATACAATCTATGTGCCCGCATCGAGCACATGTGGTGATCCTATTAAATATACAGGTATTTAACCACTGGAGAAGGTGGACAATGATCGACATTGCTTGCACCGGCTGGTGTAAGGTTTTATCTCCTGTACTGTACTATAACCTTCTCTCAGATGTTATCAGTCGCAGGAGAGGGACTCAGTTTTGTTGTTTGATACACCGCTTTTTCTGCTGTAACGTGCTTTGTACACTGCCATAATTTTTTTCCTCTACGTCTCCGATGACTGTGTTAGATTCTAAACTGATATTAACATGTTTGGTCCATTGTCTCCACCAGGAAATCTGACATCACGCAGTGTAAATCACTTTATGTGGTAATCAACAGTGTACCTGGACTTTTTGGATGGAAAAGACACCGTCGATGTACTGTGATAACTTGCACCATTGTTGATAGTGTGATCAATTTTAGCAATTTTATCGTAATTTCAACACCGACCAATGACACAGCAGCATGCTTACCAATTTCTGTATCATCGCTAAACAGCCAATCCACTACTTCCCGAGTACCATTGCGAATATAAGTAGATGACCTTGCAGTATGTTCATTCATTGTTACTTCTTGAACTTATACACCAAAGCATACCAAACAGCGATCCACAGATCTCTAACACATCGATCTTGGTGCGTATCTTACGATCCTTCTCTATGTGGATGAGAGTCACAGGGCATTCTCACGTACTTAGGATAAAGTTAGAGACCAAAAGTTCTCCTCGCATTCTCTTTGACCATCGCTCCCTGCAGCTGACCAGCAGTAGACCGCTACATTCCACGTTTCGTGTAGGAATAGTGCGAACCGATGCTGTAATAGCTGTCCTGCACCCATCATGGATTCCCAGTTGTCCTACTTTGTGAGTGTAATCCGAGTGCGGAAGAAAAAGTTACTCACCATACAGAGTCACTCTTACCATCAATTTAATTAAGCAGCCTACCAAATTGATATAAATACATACCGCCTGGCGTGTGGTAGAGATGGCTAGGAGATCATGGAATGATCTTTGACAAGCGTTTCCCTTCTTTTTTCGCTGCGGCGATATCTTTTAATGAAATTTCAATCTCCTATCTACACAGCACAAGGTAGTCTCTCACGATTTGTTTCGTAAACGCTAGTCTGATACAGCATCGCGTAGGTAAAAGGGTACCTGTCATAGTGCACAAAACAGCTACGTTCTCTTGAATTATAGTTTTTTGTTGTCAGACGTTAAATTAACGTGTTTTTTTTCGACATATTGTCAAATGACGTGAAAAATTGTCTGAAACGTTTGTAATACACAAGTGCATGTGAGTTTATTAGCGGACACTGGACGCAAGAGACGCACAGCTGGGAGAAATTTCTTAATATAGATATTTTTTCTTTGCAGTTTAAGGTCTCATTTTTTCTTTACTCTGTTAACGGATTCAAAATAATGAGGACAATCTGTGGTAGTCGGTAGTTCTCATATCAAAATAGTAGTAATTCTTTTTCCTTTTTACACGGGGTGGGCATGTCTCTGCTGATCATTTGTGATCTATGACAATACACTTCCCTGTACTTCAGAAAATAATGAGATGCGACTGCAGTCGAACGTAAAAGCTATACCGATTTTGCTCATAAAACTAAAAGAAAATAGATTTTTCCTATTTTCGTCGAAAATGGGCATTTATTACGGTCGCAAATATCTTTTCTTTTCTTAAGACGCTTGATTATAGATGCGTTGACATCAAATACAACGAAACCACGCGAATTGTAAATGGTTGCGAAAACACACTTGACCTCTTAGCCACAAACAATCCAGAGCTGATAGAGAGCATCATGACTGATACAGGGATTAGTGATCACAAGGTCGTTGTAGCTAGGCTCAATACCGTTTCTTCCAAATCCACCAGAAACAAACGCAAAATAATTTAATCTAAAAAAGCGGATAAAGTGTCACTAGGAGCCTTCCTAAGAGACAATCTCCATTCCTTCCGAACTGACTATGCAAATGTAGACGAGATGTGGCTCAAATTCAAAGATGTAGTAGCAACAGCAATTGAGAGATTCATACCTCATAAATTGGTAATAGATGAAACTGATCCCCCGTGGTACACAAAACAGGTCCGAACTCTGTTGCAGAGGCAACGGAAAAAGCATGCGAAGTTCGGAAGAACGCGAAATCCCGAAGATTGGCTAAAATTTACAGACGCGCGAAGTTTGGCACGGACTTCAATGCGAGATGCCTTTAATAGGTTCCACAACGAAACATTGTCTCGAAATTTGGTAGAAAATCCGAAGAAATTCTGGTCGTATATAAAGTACACAAGCGGCAAGACGCAGTCAATACCTTCGCTGCGCAGTGCCGATGGTACTCTTACCGACGACTGTGCCGCTACAGCGGAGTTATTGAACGCAGTTTTCCGAAATTCCTTCACCAGGGAAGATGAATGGAATATTCCAGAATTTGAAACACGAACAGCTGCTAGCATGAGTTTCTTAGAAGTAGATACCTTAGGGGTTGCGAAGCAACTCAAATCGCTTGATACGGGCAAGTCTTCAGGTCCAGATTGTATACCGATTAGGTTCCTTTCAGATTACGCTGATACAATAGCTCCCTACTTAGCACTCATATACTACCGCTCGCTCACCGATAGATCTGTACCTACAGATTGGAAAATTGCGCAGGTCGCACCAGTGTTTAAGAAGGGTAGTAGGAGTAATCCATCTAACTACAGAACTATATCATTGACATCGGTTTGCAGTAGGGTTTTGGAAAATATACTGTATTCAAACATTATGAACCACCTCGAAGGGAACGATCTATTGATACGTAATCATCATGTTTTCAGAAAACATCGTTCTTGTGCAACGCAGCTAGCTCTTTATTCGCACGAAGTAATGGCCGCTATCGACAGGGGATCTCAAGTTGATTCCGTATTTCTAGATTTCCAGAAAACTTTTGACACCGTTCCTCACAAGCGACATCAAATCAAGCTGCGGGCCTATGGGGTATCGTCTCAGTTGTGCGACTGGATTCGTGATTTCCTGTCAGGAAGGTCGCAGTTCGTAGTAATAGACGGCAAATCATCGAGTAAAACTGATGTGATATCAGGTGTTCCCCAGGGAAGCGTCCTGGGACCTTTGCTGTTCCTGATCTATATAAATGACCTGGGTGACAATCTGAGCAGTTCTCTTAGGTTGTTCGCAGATGATGCTGTAATTTACCGTCTAGTAAGGTCATCCGAAGACCAGTATCAGTTGCAAAGCGATTTAGAAAAGATTGCTGTGTGTTGTGGCAGGTGGCAGTTGACGCTAAATAACGAAAAGTGTGAGGGGATCCACATGAGTTCCAAAAGAAATCCGTTGGAAATCGATTACTTGATAAATAGTACAATTCTCAAGGCTGTCAGATCAACTAAGTACCTAAGTGTTAAAATTACGAACAACTTTAGTTGGAAAGACAACATAGATAATATTGTGGGGAAGGCGAGCCAAAGGTTGCGTTTCATTGACAGGACACTTAGAAGATGCAACAAGTCCACTAAAGAGACAGCTTACACTACACTCGTTCGTCCTATGTTAGAATATTGCTGCGCGGTGTGGGATCCTTACCAGATGGGATTGACGGAGGACATCGAAAGGGTGCAAAAATGGGCAGCTCGTTTTGTATTATCACGTAGTAGGGGAGAAAATGTGGCAGATATGATACGCGAATTGGTATGGATGTCATTACAGCAAAGACGTTTTTCGTCGCGGTGAGATCTATTTACGAAATTTCAGTCACCAACTTTCTCTTCCGAATGCGAAAATATTTTGTTAAGGCCAACCTACATAGGTAGGAATGATCATCAAAATAAAATAAGAGAAATCAGAAAGGTTTAGGTCTTCGTTTTTCCCGCGCGCTGTTCGGGAGTGGAATGTTAGAGAGATAGTATGATTGTGGTTCGACGAACCCTCTGCCAAGCACTTAAATATGAATTGCAGAGTAGTCATGTAGATGTAGATGTTCTCCATCTGCGAATGGTGGGCTGCTGTGGCAGGGAGGCATATATGCTGTGGTGGTCACAGGACAGAGGCACTCTCTTTTCAGGGGTCTGCGTGTGGGCACTCTGTCGCTGTATTTTAGTTGAACAAGTTGCACTTCAGGTGGTTGTCCATTTACCTCATATTATTTAGTTGACTATACACGCCACTGTTTTGGCATAGGAGCGTTGTCTTAAGGCAGCAGATAGATGGTGGAAAGTGAAGTTTTGGAGGCCATCTGGACCGTTCTTGAGATGGGCGGGGTTATGCCACTTAATTTCCCTTATGTGTTGTCTGGGACCGTCATCTGAGAGCATGCCGCCTACCGCGAGTATCGCAAAGGGGGTGCGTTCCTGTGAGCGGTCGCCGGACACAGCCGCTATCTGCCCAGGGGCGGTGTGTGGGGGTGTGTCTATATATTAGTCGAACAATTAGCACTTGGGGCGGCCGTCCTTTCATGTCCTATTGTCTAGTTGACTAAACACGCAATTGTGCAGGCGTAGGAGCGTCGCCTTAAGGCGGCAGCCAGATGGTGGAAAGCCGAGTGCGGGCAACGGCCTTAAAGGGTGGTTGCGGAGGCGCGAGACGCTCGGCGAAACATTGCAGAGGGGTGAGAGCGGGAGGGGGAGGCGTGATGGGAAGTGGGAAGGCCTTGGCTTTCAGCAGTTTGTGATTGTACATCGTGAAGAACGTACGTTCAACAACCAGCACTCTGCAGTCTTTTAGGACGACAATTTTCCCCAGTAAATGTACTGAATTACGACTTGTTCAATACGACTGCTGGTTTCTTGGCTCCAATAAAATGGCTCTGAGCACTATGCGACTTAACTTCTGAGGTCATCAGTCGCCTAGAACTTAGAACTAATTAAACCTAACTAACCTAAGGACATCACACACATCCATGCCCGAGGCAGGATTCGAACCTGCGACCGTAGCTGTCCCGCGGTTCCGGACTGAGCGCCTAGAACCGCTAGACCACCGCGGCCGGCCTGCTGGTTTCTTCACGACAGTTTCGAAATGTAGTAGAACTGTGACGCATTTTTTTCCCATCAGCTGTGGCAGCGTGTATTGGCTGCAGGATGGTTTTTGAGCAGGCATTTGTAGCGAACTCTGACGTCAAATTGCGATACATACTGTATTTTTACAGTTAATAAATATTTTAAACTCCTCTCTGTTCAACACCAGCATCTCGTCAGTTGAACGTTTTTCCCACCAAAAGAATAAAGATAGTACGTCACACCCATGCCTTTTTTTTTTCTGACAGCTTGTAGGTGTAGTGTAAAATTTGAGTGTGTCTGTCGCTAGTTTCGGGTTATACTGCGAAATTTCTTCCCAACAGGATAACATCAGTTGTATGGTATCGTCAGTTTTTCAGCTGTATTGCGCTTTTAAGCAATCCTTGTGCAGCGCTATGTATATAGTAGTGCAATTAGGCCCGATCTTTGTGATTAATTATGTAATTAGGATCGATATTTGCGTCAGTTTCCCGATCAAAATAATTAAAATACACTAACCTAACCTTCCTCTCCCGCATCTGGACAGTTACCATGTGTTAGGAGGTGCATTTGGGTTCGCCATCCGGTAGAATCAGGCTTCGAGTCCCTGAAATGGCACAGCCGTTTTTAAGTCCCGTCAATTCCAAGAGCCTCTGGTCGTTTAATTGTGGTAGGGGGGGGGGGGGGGCAGTATGGTTGGGCTTTACACCCAGGAGGACCAGGTTTCGAGAACCGGAAAATGATACTGCCAATTTTAATTTCTAGCCAATTCCCGGGCTGAGGATGGGGTGGGATGTCATTACAGCCCTGGAACAAAGATTGCCACCAAAATTCGAAATTCCTGCCAAAATTCGAAATTCCCGCCAATATACGAAATTACCCCCAATAGGGTAGTTTGGGAGGAGTGGGAAGAGGGGGGAGGGAAAGGAGGGGGCTGGTGCACTCGTACACCTGAGAAAAACACGTGATGCCATCGGTGGGGGGGGGGGGGGAGGGGATTAAGCGTGGTTGTGAGCGGGAGCTGGTGGGGGTGGACGGAGGCTGGGCTGACTAATTGATCATTTGAATTAATTTGCACATCAACTTGACATACAAAATATGCTACAAATCCTACGTGTTCACATGTTGAGTCAATGATATCGTCAATTACGATTACAGTGGGTACGGAACCATTGGGATTCGAAGGTGAATCGATGGGAAGTTTTAGTGTTTTCGGGTGATTCACATTTTTGCCACCTTGTGTCGACGGCCTTATCCACAAACCACAAACACCGTCATCGAAGTGAACGGCGGCTCGAAACGTGCAGCGCTCCACGGACGCAGGCGGGTGGGAGCAGTGTTCTGCTAGGGCGACGTTCTACTACGCTCCTGTGGGACCTCTGGTAGTAAGTAAAGACTGACAACGTCGAACCAGCAGCACAGCTTCATGCTTGATGTCTTCTAAGATAGTGATTTCATCTTCCAATAGTATAATTGTATGTGTCCCGGATCCAGAGCCGTACTACTGAGGTTTAAGGAGCTATTTGTCGCGAATTCACGTTGATGTCTTGGCGAACAAATTCGCCTGTAGTAATTCCTATCGACCCCACCTGTGTCGCTGTCTTTCGCTATCACCGCGTGCGCAAATCAACGACGCGTTCTTTAAGCCAATTATACGGTTCAAAAATGGTTCAAATGGCTCTGAGCCCCTTTTAACTCAACATCGGAGGTCATCAGTCACCTAGAACTGAGAACTACTTAAACCTAACTAACCTAAGGATATCACACACATCCATGCCCGAGGCATGCAATCGGACAGTTCCAGACTAAATCGCCTAGAACAGCTCGACAACACCGGCCGGCTGAATTATACGGCCTGTGCGTAAACTTCAAACGCTACATACCTCCACAAACCTACCAACGAGCTGTCGGATCCACAATACCAAAATTAGAGGTGTACAAACAAGCTATTAGGCAGGTGGTCATAATGTTTTATCTCAGCAGTGCACATTGTGTGAAGGACGGTTGAGTGTTTGAGTCAAGACAGCCCGCCCAATCGCTCAACAAACGACAGTGTGTAAGATGTCGCATATCTCTTCTGACACTACGAACCACGCGTCTGAGTAATGAGAATCATGCAGGTAACCGCGGACTACTGATCGGAGGAAATTTTTTATTGTCTTGAATGTTTCATGGTAGCGCTCGACGATTCATATGACGTCTGTGTGGTGTACATTATTTTCTCTAGTAGCTTCTCATACTGACAAACCTAACAGTCGTGATGTGAGAACACACACACCGCCTAATCTTGAAATAACACTTGGATGCAGACCGAACATTGAATATAAACGACATTATACTTGTGGCGACTGGAGGCACAGCAAGCACTCCCGAAGTGGACAGAGGATGCGGAATTTTTAGCCTCCATTAGACAGGTAGGTTTACGTTGCTACTTCCTCTTCCAGAAAAGCATTTGCAAAGGGGTTTCCGATTAAAATGAATGAGAGTGATAGAAAACGTTTCCTGTTGAGTTTACATCTTCCATGGTGTGTGTGTGTGTGTGTGTGTGTGTGTGTGTATGTGTGTGTGTGCGTGTGAGTGTTAGTGTGTGTGTGTGTGTGTGTGTGTGTGTGTGTGTGTGTGTGTGTGTTTGTGTGTGGGTGTGTGTGCATGTGTGTGTGAGTTTGTATGTGTGTGTGTGTGTGTGTGTGTGTGTGTGTGTGTGAGTGTGTGTGTGTGTGTGTGTGTGGCAACAGAAACCAATATTGCTTGGTTTTACTTTGTATTCTTTTATTAGCGGCTGACAAGAAAACAAGCAGATAATTACTCATGTGTTCCTTCCGCAACATGTTTCCTGAGTTAAGTTGCTCCATGACGCCGACAGGAGATGCGTCCAGCTGGATTTCAGTTAGTGTTATTCAAGGTGACAGACGTGAATGTTGTCTATTATAACTTGAATTTCTTCCCTGCAGATTTTGGGCTTTACATCAGCGTCGGGTTTCCATATCATATGATTACTATGTAGTTCAAACTTAAATGTTTGTCAGAAAGAGCATTTAACCACTTTCACACTACGGTATGTCACCAATATTCCACTGACCATTAGCAGATCATTTTTATTGGTATATAATTTTTGGTAACGAATATGTTTTCCTCTCTGTTTTAATTCATATGTAATTGTTTAATTTATACTGAACTACTGAAGAGATTAAACTCTACATCCGTTATCCCAAGTTAAATTGTTCCATTTTCAACTAAAAAATTATATTATCCTTTGGCTTGATTTTATTAAAGTTTCTCAGATTTACCAAAAATGTGCTAAGGAAATACACAAGAATTCCAGTTTCTTTATAAGTAAATTGCTTTTTTCTTGTTCAAATACTGTTTTTGGTATGCGGCACTGTTTCACTCTCAGCTCCTCAGTAGCAACGGCATTCCAGTGATAGTAGAGCGCGGTTTTGGGGGTTGTGTGAGCTGTCGTACAAGAAATCATGAAAGTTTAAATTTATTGTTGTAAAACCGTTTTATTTGCTGCTGTATATTGAGTAAGTGTTTTTTGTTCGCAGATGATTATGTTTTCAATCAGGAGTTCGATGGACCTATTGCAGATTGGGCATATTGAACAACATCTCTATTTGCTGCGTGAACTCACGTCGGTTCAAAAGCAAGATAACCAAGACCCCGTGATCACAGTTAAAAATGAGCCGAGTTGAAGATGTCTCTCTAATGCACCAACGTTAATCGCCGAACAGCGAACTGTTCTCAGCGAACCGTGCATTTCACTGCGGATAACTCTCTGTGTTGCTATGGAAGGAGATGCAAAGATGTTAACAGAGATATGGATTTACATACGGCGCTTGGCACAGACAATCGCTGTTAAGTGACGTCATTGCCACATACTCTCGCTTTCGTCAGTAAGCAGAAGTATGTTTATACCTCGTACCTGGCTACTAGTTCAATACGTTTGGCAAAACAATAGAAGAACACCTATATACTTCGTGAATTGCTTGGTATGAATACATCAGTTCTTGAAAATAAAAGAACGGACAGATGCAGTATAAAAGAAGAAATGTATACCGCATCGTTTGGGAAGGTTTTTTTTTCTTTTTTCCGTTCACCTGGAATACCTGCGCCATTTACATATATAATTCATCAGATACATTA
The DNA here is from genome assembly GCF_021461395.2 of Schistocerca americana. Taxonomy (NCBI): domain Eukaryota; kingdom Metazoa; phylum Arthropoda; class Insecta; order Orthoptera; family Acrididae; genus Schistocerca; species Schistocerca americana. The sequence continues at coordinate 712,650,041 of NC_060121.1, read as the reverse complement.
CAATTAACAAATCTAATAATCATTTTTATGAAAAATGCACGTGATTTTATTTACAACTACAAACTGCACACAAAACTCCATTACTTATTTCAAACAAAAATTCTTAATTATAATATACAGGTCATAAAATGCCGTCTGAGGACCGCGATCATTTTTATGTTAATAACTGGCAACCAATGCTGTACAATCGCAATGAAGTCATGAGATGTTCAATAGATTCTTTTATTAGAAGATGTTACGCGTTTCGGGATTACACCCATCTTCAGTTTTCACAAACTTCAAGTCCTTCCGAACCAACCAGGGGTACAGCCTTAACAATTCAAAGAAAGTGTCCAATACAACATATAACTATAACTGCGACACAAGCAGTTAATAAAGATGGTTAAAAATCTGTTTATTTTCTATCGTTTGCGTTTTACCCTCCACATAAATGCTCATAAATTATGCACTATTGTTTGAAAGTTTGAATTCTCCTGGAATTGAACCCAGATACCCAAACCTCCAACGAAGCAACCAAACACGCTACCACAGAGTCTGCTTGATGAAGAGAAACTACCTTACGTTAGTATATAAACTTAGAAGACAGTCTCTAGAACTTTTCTGTTTTGAACTTTAAGTACCAAAAATATAAAAAACTACGAAAATCCGAATCTTGTTTGATCCCCTTGTTGGAGAAAGCTGTCAATGTGGTCACGTCTGGAGGCACAATTTTATTCTGCTCCTGGTAAATTTGATTCATATATTAATAAATATTTTTTGTTCATCTCAAGTATAGCATATGGTATACGATTCCTTGAGTCTGTCTCAGTATATCGAAATGCGCCGTCATCTGAACACCACACGCTTATAAAACCGAGTTTATCACGTTAAAACCGTGTGCGTGTCACGATCAAATTTACCTGCTCTCCGCTTCCTCGTTTAACTTTAATCGAGGTCGGTGAACCGTAATTTTTCGTCAACCAGGATTAAATTCTGACTTCAACTCGGTTAACTTTGAGTTTACCTAATCTAACCTAAGCTAACCTAACCTAACCGAACCTAACCTAACCGAACCTAACCTAACCTAACACTCGGCCGTATGTGTTAAAATTTCGCATCGAGTTAGTCGAAGGCCGCATTAATGAGTTATTGCAGCGTCTACATAGTGCGGTGGACTGCCCGCTGCAGCTGACATGTGAGCCACGATAGCCTTGGCAAGATAGATCAGACCATTCGTGTTCGTGTTGAGTCGCTCGCCAGTTTGCGAAACAACAACTTAAAGATACTTGCTCCTCACGATCTCAGTTATTTCGAGTGCAAGTTGATCTTCATCACTTAAGCAGTCAGGTACAGGAAATACGTAAAATTAACAGCGAAGTTAAGAAGGGGGCAAAGATCGAAGATTTGCAAGAAAATACTAGGGAACTTGAGCATCTCACTAATCAATTGCAGTGGAGAGACAATTCTGGTGAGCAAACGTTTCTGAGCACTATGGGACTTAACATCTGAGGTCATTAGTTGCCTAGAACTACTTAAACCTAACTAACCTAAGGACATCACCGACATCCATGCCCGAGGCAGGGTTCGACAGGGTTCGAACCTGCGACCGTAGCGGTCGCGCGGCTCCAGACTGAAGCACCTAGAACCGCTCGGCCACATCGGTCGGCCTGGTGAGCTGATAAGGATAGATTATAATCAGGAGTGAACGAGGCAATGGACGTGGTTTTAACGGGGAAACTTTGTTCAGTAATATTCCATTGGGCGCGAGAACAGTAATGGTGGATAACCTTTCCGCAAATGAGACTGGAGGAGGCGATCAGGCTGGTCACTTGTGGGACACAATCGGTTAAGCAGAGTTAGTGAGATCTTCTTGCCTTTTCTCTGTGACGCCAATAACCACATACCGATCTGTGGATTGCTGGATAGTGGGAGCAATATCTCCTCGCTTAAGTACGCTTGGTACCTCAGGGATAGAAATATTTATGAAGTCCCACTTTAAGGCCAACGGTTGAACGAGTTCGCAATGGTAACGAACTATCATTTCCGTTGTTGGGAGGGATACGAGTATATTTTAGGATTCTGCAGTTGTCATGGGCTATTAATATATTTGCTGTCGAACATTTGTCTATTGACTTACTATTGAGTTGTGATTTCACAGACAAAACGGATTGTGTTTTTGACTACTCCGGAATAAATTTTGCCTTTACATTTAATACGAGTGAAGATTCTCGATTATGCAGTCAAGGCCAGTGTTGATTAAAGCGAATACCAGTGTGAAGTTGTATATTTGGGGTAGGTGAAGCTCAACATTGATTAAGCTTATAAGGAGACTTAAAAAACTTTGAGATGTCTTAAGCGTTTTGACATTGCATCATGTCAAAGGTTATAAATAATACAAAGAGAAAACCGGTACCAATAAAAAGTTGGGACATATTATGTATTCGCCAATTAAGCGGAGCTACAACACAGAAAATAAAAATATAGTTTACGGCATACTAAACGCTTCATTCCAGTATTACGAGTCACTAGTAACTTTTCGAAATGGATACATATTATCCAGTCAAAAATTCCTTACAGCGAGCTACCTTCCAAACTTTACAGCAGTTCTCCTGCGAAAACTGTAAAGTTTGGAAGGTAGGAGACGAGGTACTGGCAGAAGTGAAGCTTCGAGGAGGGGGCGTGAGTCGTGCTTGGGTAGCTCAGTTGGTAGAGCACTTGCCCGCGAAAGGCAGAGGTCCCGAGTTCGAGTCTCGGTCCGGCACACAGTTTTAATCTGCCAGGAAGTTTCATATCAGAGCACACTCCGCTGTAGAGTGAAAATTCATTCTAGAAACATTCCCCAGGCTGTGGCTAAGCCATGTCTCCGCAATATCCTTTCTTTCAGGAGTGCTAGTTCTGGAAGGTTCGCAGGAGAGCTTCTGTAAAGTTTGGAAGGTAGGAGACGACGTACTAGCAGAAGTGAAGCTGTGAGGACGGGGCGTGAGTCGTGCTTCGGTAGCTCAGTTGGTAGAGCACTTGCCCACGAAAGTCAAAGATCCCGAGTACGAGTCTCGGTCCGGCACACTGTTTTAATCTACCAGGATGTTTCAATTTCAATGATGTTTGTTGCGGTACTCTCGTGCGATACATTATATTTTCAAAAGTTTCGAGACCGATACTTGTACAATAACTGTGGGAGCACACGCTAAAGAACAACAACATTGCATGCACAAGATATGTGCATTTTGAGCAGTAACGAGCCAATTGTCTATCACAGGTTGTGTTAAACATGACCCCTGGCAGTGGCAATGTACGATTCCATTCTGCTATAGAACGACTGCTGCAGACTTGCTACCAAATCTGTGGATATGTCTGAGCAGGCTGCAGTAATGCGTCGTTGCATATCATCGGGTGTAGCTGGTGTGTCCTTACAGGCAGCACCTTTCAGCTTTCCCCACACATAATATAGTCTACAGGCATCAGATCTGGCCAAGCTACCAGTCCTCTGAGTCCAATCCAACGATTTGAAAACAATTCGTGAAGACATGCTGTAGTACTTCGTGCACTATGGGCTGCACAGCCATCGTGTTGAGTACAAGGTTGCTCCTAGTCTGTAGAGGGACATCCTCTAGCATCCGTGAAAGATGGTCTGTTAGGAGGTTGCGATATTTGTGCGCGTTCTGTGTTCAGTCAGGCAGCAGCCGCCGGCCAAAAAAGAGCCGCAACTGGGATGTAGCCGATTTTGTGACATTTATGTATTTTCTTCAGTGTGATTTGGTAGTGTAGTTTTTGAATTTAGGCATGTTAATTTAACATTGAACATTTGTGTCAGAAATTAACCGGTTTTGTGACTTATCCAATCTACTAACCAGGAGTGATTTATTTTGTCTCACCGGTGTGCTTTGGTAGCTTAGTATTTGTATGTCTTCGGGTTACTCTATTTCATTATACAAAGTTCTTGCGTTTCCGTCACTGTCTGCCGTAGGGTTTTCTAGCACATGCCGATAATCATTTGTCCGCCTGTGTAGTGCAGCTTGCCACCATCTTTACAACGAACAAGGACTGTGATTGTTACACGCGAATGGTAGCTGAGTTGGTGATAATTGGCTCTGAACTCCAGTCTCCAGGATGTGTTGGCTTTAGTTACACGGCTTGAGGCTGCAGTGGATGTGCATCGTTGATGTGGAACCGCCATCGGGATCCAACAGACGTCCAGCACGACCCACGAGTCCTTTCGATCAGTCTGAACCAGTGGCCAACTCAGTGTCTGCTGGGGTTGAACTCTCACCTGTGGTCGAATGGTAAGTCGCCTCGTACTTCTGGATGCCACGAAGAACACAGCGTGCAGCTAACTACTGGTGGTGGCTTTAGGTTGTGCCGCTTTAGGTTGGGAAAGATTCTCTCTCATTTCGAGGGATTATCGGAAGTGGTAAAGGCTGCCAGTCTTGCTTGCGAGATGAAATCAGAATTCACTGTTAGCAGCATAATCGAAGGGACCGATTGCTCACTTATGGTACAGAGCCTTGGGGGTGGGGGGGGGTGGGGGGTGGGGGGGTTAATCAGAGGTTCAGACGGTTCTGCAATTCCCCGACTTGCAAAATCGGGTGGTGGGATTTCGGGTTCCGCTAAATCGGTCAGGAGTTCATTACACCAAGGAGGCCGCTACATGGCTAGCGAGGGCTGAGTGGCGTGGTCTGGGCGGTTGTCAGTTAGAGAGCCTCGAGGAAGCAAAGGGTGCAGGTCGAACAGTGGAAGAACGTAGATCTAGGAAACAATGGTATAACACTTTCAAACGTGTATTTTTTTTCTGGAGGATAGAAAAACAGTTTTCTGTGGTCAAGTTCTTAGGCGAAATTTAGATCCAAGATTTATAAAAAAATATGCACTAATTTTCAAAGGATAGTTTGTGCACTTTGAAGGGAGTCTATTGGGGCACATTTTATGTGGCACACGAATATGATAATCGATGGATGTTTCTGATAGGCTTTATAATGCGGATCACTGACTGTGCACGACCACATAGCAAAAGATACTGCTTCTGGTCTGAGATAGTAGGGTTGGAGTAAGACAGCGCTGGGAGCTCTGTTGGTGGTAGCTGTCTGTAAGTGAAAGACGATGGAGTAGGCAATTTTTGTGGTGTGCTGTGTGAAGCCACCAAGTGTTAGACTGATGTAGTTATGTCAATATTGTTGAACTTGGAACCATAAATCTACCTGCAAGCAAAGTAAAGATGTTAAATAATTACGATTTTTGTTTTTGCCAGCGAGTTAGTATAGATGAGTTGGCTGATAATTTCTGATTGTTGAGTAACCCCAGAATGTACGTAAACTATTTTGAGAAAAGAAGGTTACTTAGATATTTCACTTTTGTAATGTTTTCAACATTTGTTAATAGAGCTATGTGTAATTTGATGATCTGCATTTAAGTTGGATTAGTGAGGTTAGGTAATATTTGGTGTTTAGCTATGTGTAATTTGATGATCTGCATTTAAGTTGGGTTAGTGAGGTCAGATAATACTTGCTGTTTAGATCTCATTGTTTGTGAATCATTTGTGAGTAATGCAACTTCAACTGTCAGATGTTTCTGAAAAGACAAACTTAACTTGCAATATAATTTTGCTAAAAACACCTGACTGTTAGTAATACACCATAATCAGTACCGGCCTCTACTCCAGACCATACGTTTTTCAAATAAGTTGGATTTTTCTCAAACGTTTTCGTTTATCAGCTAAAACAATTTCATGTGTATTTCGAAGTATTGCAGCTAGCATCGCTCATCGCTGAGTCTGTAGCTAACATATTTTTGTTTTTCATAAGAGACCGGAATATATCGCGTTACTCCGTTGACGCTCTAGACGCAAGACAATTTAATTTATTGCTTTATGCATCGGGACCAAAGTTATCAGTTTATAACAGCGCCAGATGATTCAGTTCCTAAGGCACCGAATGTATTTTGCACCGGGTGAAGTGGCTCAGTGGTTAGCACACTGAACTTGCATTTGGGAGGACAACGGTTCAATCCCGCATCCAGCCAACCGGATTTAGGTTTACCGTTACTTCCCTAAATCGCTCCAGGCAAATGCCGGGATGGTTCCTCTGAAAGGGCACTGCCGACTTCCTTCCCCGTCCTTCCCTAAACCGATGAGACCGATGACCTCGTAGTTCGCTCTCTTCCCCCAAACAACCCAATGTGACTGGATTTCTTTATTGGTACCGGGAGTTGCACTACCCAATCAATTCGTGTAAGGTTTTACTAACAATAACAAAGGGTAAGCACGCCACTTGCAGCTAGAACACGCAACACGATAATTCGAGTTTTGTACTCATTCCGCATTTCAGTCATTTATTCATCGTAATCTTAAAAAGTTTAATATTAGCTAAAGAAAGTTACACTTGGCGACAGCTCTGCCAGTCGTTCACTTTGCGAAATCTTAGATATTAAGTAGTCAGACATATGTATTCTGTTCTCTCAGCCACTCTGCAACGATAATAGTAGTTTTTTTTTCCTGCAACGCAATTTACTACTTGTGCAAAAATTTTCCACAGTTAATCGGCTTTCTTATGCTCCACCTCATTTTCCATTGATTTTCTGGTTCAATATTTTTGTCTTTGGCTTTGTACCTAGTATTTCATTTACGATGACGCGCAAAAATGTTAAGGTTCCAGGCATAATCTTACAATTGGAGGTACCGAAACAGACGATTTTCCTATTATTGACAACAATGCTGAGGATGAGAGTATGCACTCTGCCGCTCACGCCACAGGAAACGTGAGTTCCGCTTCCCAGAGTAACGTCCAGTTTCCTGACAGTATGATTTCAGCTAATTTACCAACTGCTCAGACTGTCGATTCCGGCATAGTGGAATGCGCTAAGGTAGATATTGGCTAACACGCAGATGTCAGAACACGATTCCTTACCGATCAGGTCAATGAACTTCCCAACTTTTGTACAGTCAACCAGAATGCCAACAGTACGCCAGAGGAACGAGTAGCACAAAGTACTCAACCTGTTATTAAAAATCCGTCAGATTCTGTTAACGATAATTATGCAGACAATGAAGCAAACGAGACGTCCATGGTTGTAAATGATGTCTCCATACCATAAAGGACAATACAGGTGACACCCGACGCATCAATTGAAAAGAATACGGAAGCGACGCTTCAAAAATTCATGCAAAAGGTTGTGAAAGAGTTTACTCAGTTTAATGAACGATTTAATAAAAACGATGAACAATTTTCCATCAAACGAGAAGAACGATGCTGTGGTGTACGGGAAGGTGTCGTCGTTGAGTAACTGTAGGAGGATACAAGATGACTTGAACAGGATTTGTGATTGGTGTAAGGAATGGCAGCTAACTCTAAATATAGGTAAATGTAAATTAATGCAGATGAATAGGAAAAAGAATCCCATAATTTTTGAATACTCCATCAGTAGTGTACCGCTTGACACAGTCACGTCGATTAAATATTCGGGAGTAATATTGCAGAGCGATATGGTTCAAATGGCTCAAATGGCTCTGAGCACTATGGGACTAAACTTCTAAGGTCATCAGTCCCCTAGAACTTAGAACTACTTAAACCTAACTACCCTAAGGACATCACACACATCCATGCCCGCGGCAGGATTCGAACCTGCGACCGTAGCAGTCACGCGGTTCCAGACTGTAGCGCCTAGAACCGCACGGCCACCCCGGCCGGCACAGAGCGATATGAAGTGGGACAAGCATGTAATGGAAGTTGTGGGGAAGGCGCATAGTCGTCTTCGGTTCATTGGTAGAATTTTGGGAAGATGTGGTTCATCTGTAAAGGAGACCGCTTATAAAATACGGATACGACCTTTTCTTGAGTACTGCTCGAGCGTTTGGGTGTCCCTATCAGGTCGGATTGAGGGGGGACATAGAAGCAATTCAGAGGCGGGCTGCTAGATTTGTTACTGGTAGGTGTGGTCATGACGCGAGTGTTACGGAAATGCTTTAGGAACTCGGGAGGAAAGGGGGCGTTCTTTTCGTGAATCGCTACTGAGGAAATTTAGAGAACCAGCATTTGAGGCTGACTGCAGTACAATTTTACTGCCGCCAACTTATATTTCGTGGAAAGACCACAAAGATAAGATAAGAGAGATTAGGGCTCGTACAGAGGCATATAGGAAGCCATTTTTCCCTCGTTCTGTTTGGAAGTGGAACAGGGAGAGAAGATGCTAGTTGTGACACGAGGTACCGTTCGCCACGCACAGTATGGTGGATTGTGGAGTATGTATGTAGATTTAGATGTAGAACGAGTTTCCATCATACAAGAAATTCGAGGCATACAATCAATTACGACAAGATATACGAGAAATACAAGTTGACACACCACTCAGTTCAATGAACAATTTTCCTCCATATGTGATGAGCTTAAATAGTACACAGAAACGGCTGATAACTGTTTCAAACACAGAGATACACACAGTAAGACCAGTGAAAAACGTCTTTGCAATAAAATGGAAGCCATAGCCAGGCTGTGAGCAGACAAATCATATCTTTAAGAAATGACATTGATGCTTTAAGACATCAGTGTACTGAAAGCTATAGAAAGCTTCCAGATGAAACCCAGTCCGTTAATTAAAGAAAAGATCAACAAGACAGTCGGTTACATGCACCTCAGAAAAGAGATACAAAGACTTCCTCCGTAAACACACAGAAGAATACAATCAGTTTTTACAGTCATTAGCAGTGCAATGACAGGAAATAGAACAGCAGTTGCTCGCTAGTTTTACAACCCATGTAGACGGTACTATAAATTCTGTTACAGACGAGATTAACTCAGATTCCAATATACTGCCCCTACACAGTTATCCTATACAAACTGCAAACACCTCTTATAACGCTAAGATTTCTTAAATGTTACAAAGTAGTCAAGATCAAGGGCAATGCGTAGTACAGCCTATTGGAAGCATAGAGGCCACGAACAGACAGAGAGTAATATCTGCAACAGGTAAGTGGCCTGCTGCCCTTGAAACCAGCAGCGGGGCCGTCCATAATACCGTCCAGCAGCACAAAGGCACGGCCACAGCGTACTTCAAAGCGATGCAGCGCCACGCCGACCAAAACAAAACTCGGCTCTACATATATCAGGCCCACTGACATCAAAGCTACTCCCTTTTACTCGCAGAACCAACCTGATTCTATGAAATTAATCGCAAAATCATCAGCAGCAAATAAGTTAACAACAACATAACCAGAGCTGAATATCATCATCACCAAACTGTCAAGCAGATCTATTTGAAAACATAGATTTCCAAAACTATTCACATCTACAGTCACCTCAAAAATATTGTGCCAAACCAACCACAGAGCTGAATTAATTATACTGCGCTATGTAAATACAACATTGCAGATTCTGCCATTGCATAAATTACTTTTTATTCTATTTGCTTTCCCGGACTGCAATGTTACGCGCGATTATGACATTGATACACTGAATTTTGTAGCTATGCAACACCTGAACGATATGTGCTGAATTTCAATTTGCGTAGTCTAGCAATAATGATAATCACTGAAATACCCATAAGGTAAGTTCTAGCGCCAAAAATACAGCTGCGATTATAAACCAAAGTATACGCACGTTTATTTCAGAAGCAAGAATTAGAAATGAATATTTTGCGGCCTTTATTCTACGAAATTTCTATGTAACCAGCAACTTTATTTACACTACTAATACTCACTAATTTTAACGACATAAATTATTTCTTGCATTCTGAAGACGTTACACTATGTATATACTTTCTAACACTTTCCAGCTTTGTAGAAATTTTTTGCTGCTTTTAAAGTACAATGATACTTAGCATTTGTCTTGCAGAAGTCGCTGTTTGCATTACCAGATAATCTCAATTGGCTCTGAGCACTATGCGACTTAACTTCTGAGCTCATCAGTCGCGTAGAAGTTGGAACTAATTAATGCTAACTAACCTAAGGACATCACACACATCCATGCCCAAGGCATATTTATAATAAGAATTTTTGTCCTTTTTGTATATAGCCTCTATATATATCATGTTCATTTATTTCTGATGCTATTTTGTCTTTACTGCTGCCATAAAATCTTCCATTTTTTGTGATGCTATGCTACCCCACTTTGACATTACTGCACACCCTATGCAAGACACTATTACCGCTGACAATTAAACTGTGCTATTGACTGATGAATTACTACTACATTTTTGTTAGGTTAGTCACTCTTTGTAATTTATTATGTTGTCATATTTCATTTATGCCCAGTCTTGTGCTCTGATTTCATATGTCTCTTGTACTTGATGTGTCAATAATTTACTTGCTTCCACCTATGTATATTTCAGAAATCAATGTACCCTGTAACTCATGTTTATTGCATTTACTCGTCCCCTTTGTATATTTCGCAGCACCAATGTACTGAAGTCTCATCGCATCCAAATGAGGCATTATCCTCATAAATTGAAGCACATGAAGGTATGCAGGGACTGCTTTACATAGAAACCACGACATAAGCAACTTATATGGAATACTAAACACTACTGACACATCGCGTACTGGTTCCTGGCAGGCTATTATAGCCGTTTTCCCATTGGTGTACTATATAAATTTGGCACATTACCTATAAAGTTGTAGGATGAAGGACATTTTTTCTCTGTATTTTGTGTTAGGTATAAGAGTATTGTTACATGAGTGTTCATGTCCTGAGCTGCATCAATTTTTCTGAGTAATGGTGGAATATTGATGTTTAATGTGTGCTCATACCCTGAGCTGCACTCCACTAACGATGGTTATATTGACATATTGATGATTTTTCTATTATGCTATTGTATGTTGCTAATATGTCTTTTGTGTGTGTTGTGTCCATTTGTAGGAAAAACTATCTTACCCTGTGCCAAATGATTGGAGGTGTTTGTGGGACTTTTTCACAGAAGCTTTTTTCACTATTCCTTACGTGATTGCATATGATAATGCCTTCTTATGTTACCATGCATGGCTGCCGTTTTTTTTCAGGTTCAAAATCACATTTCCTAGTTCCACTATTTTTGCAATTCATTCCGTTCTTTGAATATTTCTCTCATGATTTACTGTGAGGTATTACATTTATCTATTCAGTAAGTTATATTGCACTTAGGACTCTGGTCTTCATGCTTGCATATAATGGAATCACATTTTCTCTTTGCTTTCGCCGTAGTAGTTCGTGACGCAAGGCGAATGACGATTTACTGGTAGTCATATTCTTTACAGATGAAGTGCACTGCCCTTATCAATCATTCCCACATCCTTCGCTGTAGATATGCGCTTTGTTAGAGATATAGGTCATTTAATAGATACTTTTATGAAGCCTGAGGGTGCTACACAACCTATAAATACTATGACTTTGCTTACTTGATACCATACTTGGATTCTATGATTCTATTTGCCTAACATGTATTCGCATAATCCATACAGAGCTGTGCTTTTATATAGTACTGCTATTTATGCACGTGGTTCTTGTAAAAGCCATGTCAAATAATGTATTCTCATTATGAATTGTGCATAGGCCTCTGAGTGCCATATAAAGTTATAGGTAAATGATATTTTAGGACACTTTCTCACCTTTGAGTTTGTGCTATGTTAAACTAGGCCACCTTGAGCCAGAAAGATGTTTTCTGTCACATTTAGCTATTAAGGTCAGCTATAACTTCATGTAAAACTAGGCCACTTCGAGCCCCAATCTTTTTATAGCTTTCAAGATCAGCGTTTATGTATGTAGAGAGGCCACTTGGAGATTCTTATTGATATTTTCTCTACAATTGTTTTTTTTAGTAAGATTTGCACCTATTCTAAGTACAAGGCAACCTGGAGTAATTCAGTTCTTGTTTTACTGTTAGGTTTTATTAAGAAATTATGTCTCAGTCTTGCATATACAAGGCAATTGAGAGCCACAGTATAATGTTATGAACCAGTGATGTTCTGTGTAATGTTTGGTTATTATAAGTCTAAATTGGCAGCCTGATGCCACACATATTGATGTTGCTGTATTCAGAGTTGACTTTCACTTTAGCCTATTCACTCTGACGTACAGCACTGTTGCTTCATCCAGTCTGTAATTTCATTAGGCTACTGAACTTTTTCTGATCAAGTACATTACTCGATGCTGACATAGATAGAAATGGTCATATTCCACTACCTTACCTTTGCTAAGTTTTTGTACCTTTAATTATCCAGTATCCTACCTCTGTTCATGGTATTGGAGCAATGTGCTACTGGTATTCATACTTCAACATAAGTGTCTTTATATGTCTTTGGATCTCAGAAGCATCTCCACTATGAAGGGTAGTGATGATGCTGGTCATCACATACTGACATCATGAATCATGATAATGGCCAATCATGGTTGTTGGAAATTTGTTGCTGAGTACCTCTTGTATATCTGCTTGAAGAAAATAATACGATGTTCAAATGCCTTGGTACACCACGCAATCCACATTGGCACTACTAAGTTGTTGAACACGCAAAAGCCGTAACAGACTGACTTCATGATGCAGTTACTTCAACATGCTCATAGGCTTCAGCCATGCCTGTTCCTTTCCCTTTCCCAATCCTATATCATCACTTTGATGATTATGATTGTATACTGATTTTTCTCTATATGATTTATTTGCCATCAATCTTGTCTCTGAGACAACTTTCTCACGATGTAAACAGATTATGATTTATGCTAGTGCACCTGAGCACTATAAATACTTTCATGTTTAATGATATTATACAGACTGATAAATTTACCACACGTTTTTTGTACAAGGTACTGTTCGTCAGGATAGAAGTCAGGAGCGGAGGGCGTTGTAAAATGAAAATTAATTGAGTGGAATGGACCCAGTTTATTCTTGTAATGATGGTACAGTGGTGCCTACGTAGGGCCGAGCAGCCCTAAGAGGGGTTGCCGTCTGCTCATCAGAGAGGCAGAGGCTAGAGGAGCGACTACTCGGGGCCGAGGTCAGAAGCTAAGAGAGCGCGGAGCTGTTTCCAAGCCGCCCTCGCCGCTCCCGGCCGCGTCCCCACGTGATCACACGATTAGTCTCTGATTGGAGGGTTGATTCCGCCAACGCGCCTTGCTAGTAGCGTACCCCCATCAGCGTAACCAAGCCGTGGGACTTGAGTCTGACCGAGGAGCACGAGGCAGGAACGTGCCGACCATGGTCTTCCGGCCAGCACCTTCCACCACAGTATGCCCAAGCCGGCTACGGCCGAACATTATGTATGGAAAATTTACTTAATAAAATTTTGTCGGCAATGATCCCTCTTGGGGTGTCTCCTCCCTTCACAGTACTTTCAAATATGTGTCAAATTTGTTAAACCACACTGGATGGCTGTGAAAGGAATCTTCTGGTGCACATTTGTATGTGGCACCCGAATATGATAAACGACTTATGTCTCTGATACTGCTTCTGGTCTGCGATAGCAGTGTTGGAGTAAGGCAGCGCTGGGAGCTCTGTTGGTGGTAGCTGTCTGTGAGCGAAAGGCGATGGAGTAGGCAATATTTGTGGTGTGCTGTGTGAAGCCACCAACTGTTAGACTGATGCAGTTATGTCAATATTGTTGAACTTGGAACCATAAATCTACCTGGAAGCAAAGTAAAGATGTTAAATAATTACGATTTTTTTTTTTTTTTTTTTTTTTGCCAGCGAGTTAGTATAGATGAGTTGGCCGATAATTTCTAATTGTTGAGTAACCCAAGAATGTACATAAACTATTTTCAAAAAAGAAGATTACTTAGATATTTCCCTTTTGTAACATTTTTAACATTTGTTAATAGAGCTATGTGTAATTTGATGATATGCATTTAAGTTGCATTAGTAAGGTTAGATAATACATACCGCTTAGATCTCATTGGTTGTGGAATCAATTGTGAGTACTGTAACTTCAATTGTCAGAAAATACAAACCTAACTTGCAATATAATTTTGCTAAAGAAACCCTCATTGTTAGTCATACACCATAATCAGTACCGCTTCCCAGTCCAGGTCATATGTTTTTCAAAGAAGTTGAACTTTTCTCAAATGTTTTCATTTATCAGCCAAAACAATTTCATGTGCATTTCAAAGCATTACAGCCAGCACTGCACGTCGCTGAGCCTGTAGCTAACATATTTTTGTTTTTCATGAGGGGCAGGAATATATCTTGTTATTCCGTTGTTGCTCCAGAGGTGGACAATTTAATTTATTGTTATGTGCACAGGGACCAAAGTTATCAATTTAGAACAGGTTCAGATGACTCAGTGCCTTAGGGACTGAATGTATTTTGCAGTGACTGGATTTCATTACTGGTATTGGGAGTTGCTTCGCCCCATCAGTTCGTGTAAATTTGACTTGCGGTAACACGGAGTAAGCACGCCACTTGAATTACAACACGCAACACGATAATTCGAGTTTTGTATCCATTCCATAGTTCAGACGTTCATTCAATGTAGTCTTAAAAAGATTAGTATCATCAAAAGTACATTACAACTAGGCTTCATTTTACGAGCTAAAATATCTAATTACAATTACTCTATTGTAATAATTAGTAAACTGATCATGCTATTATTAGCATGCAAAGTAACAAAAACAATATTCAATCATAGAAGGGAATATAGAGAACCAAGCACATGTATTCTGGTGGTTACAAGCTGCTGTGAATTGCTACTATGACTTTTGGATATTTTCACAGTGATTATCCACAGTTTGTAACCCTTGTGTATGATGAAAATGTTGAACATTTACAAACGTGTACCTCAGGTTTCCATTAGGAAAAAATACTTTTGTTGCGGCTAAGACGCAGTGAAAGTTAATGTACATTACTGTAGCTAGAGGGTGTGAATGGGATAACATTTGTAAATTGCCTTAGCTGTGTTGGGAAATTACCATAGCTCTGAACTCTAAAAGAAGGCAGTGATTTTCAAATCGTTATATGTTTTGAAAGCTGGCTAATGCCGGATATAAGCTCATTTTTGGGAAAAACCAAAAGGTATTCAGAAATGATAGGCTAAATACAGTTGTCAGTGGTGTATTTATTGCCGTTACAATTACTTTACGTTGTAGCGAAATTGACGTAGATAGTTCCTGTATAGTTAGAGATCATTCTTAGAAACCGAAATAAAGTAATAATAAGATCCTCTTACGGACCTCCCAACTCAGATGATATAGTTTCCGAAAGGTTCAAACAAACTTCAGTCTGATTTCAAATACGTACCCGACTCATGCAATTACAGTTAGTGGTCACTTCGAATTGCCCTGGATATGTTTGTGAAAATAAATGTTTAAATCCGGAGGTAAGCATTAAACATCATCTCTGCCGGCCTCGGTGGTCGTGCGGTTCTAGGCGCTTCAGTCTGGAACCGTGTGACTGCTAGACCGCAGGTTCGAACCCTGCTTCGGGCATGGATGTGTGTCATGTCCTTAGGTTAATTAGGTTTAATCAGTTCTAAGTTCTAGGCGACTGGTGACCTCAGAAGTCGCATAGTGCTCAGAGCCATTTCTACCATTTTTTGTAACATCATCTGGAACAGTGCTAAAAGCATTCTTTGAAAATTATTTGGAGGATTTAGTTCATGAGCCCACTCGAATAGTAAAGGGTTGTGGAAAAACACTTGCCCTTTTAGCAACGAATTATGGATTTGTGAACACAGGGTTGTCGTAGAGATAGTGAATAACGTAATTTCCAAAACCACCAAAAATAAACGAAGAATGTATCTACTTCAAAAAGCTGATAAAAATTCGCTTGACGCCTTGCTGAGAGAGCGGTCTTCACTCCTTCCAAATGAACAATGTAAGCGTAGAGCAGATGTGTACCAATGTTCCGGAAATTTAAGGAAACAGAGGGGGAACGGATTAAATACCTGACTCAGTTCCAACCACATTGTCGGGTTCATCGGGTTCATTGTACTGTAAAGTTATAATACTTCCTTTAGATTGCGGGGTCCCCAGTGTTCAGGCTAATACAAAGACTATTCCCAACCGCGTCTCCCGACGAACTCGCCTGTGACCAAATAATCGCTGCATTAATACCATCTCCAGCAAGTCCAAGTAGATGCAGCTAAATATCAGTTCTTCCGTTTGCAGAAAAAGCCGGTAGAGAAGTACCGCCAGTGGTACACATAATTAGCGGCTATGACAAGGAAGTGTAAATTTATGAGTTGTTGTGGCAACTTTTACAGTGATTCAATGATACGTGACACAATAACATTCAGTGTCCCAGATAGTAGAATACGGGAACATATCTTTAAGTACTCGAATCCATCACTTCCCCATGAATTGCAAATCTTTGAGCTATGCTGGCCTGCTAATTTTACTGGGCCCCGATTTGTCAGGTCGAGTCGCCGCTTGTTCGCGACCGCCCCAAGGAGCCAAAGCATCGAGTGCGTACACAGCCACGCGGGCAGCCACGTAGACAGGTAAACAGGCCTGCCCTAGATATTCTGCTCGCCATAAGAGACAGGACTGCCCATCACGTAACCCGACGTGTTACATGTGTAACAAAAAAGACCATGTCCAAGCAGATAGTTTGCAATGGCAGCAAAATGCCAATTTTGCCCGCTCCCAGAAAAAAACAGGCTCGTACACATGCACTGAATGCTGTGTTTTCATAACCTACAACAGGTTCTGACAAAATTAAGATTAAGGTTGTGCGTCCTTCTCTCTCTAGTGCTGTGCAACGACGTTCTGACAAACGTTTTGTCTCATTACGGATTGCTGGCCGTCGTGTGAACTTTCAGTTAGTCACAGGCGCCTCAGTAACTTTGCTTAATCGTGCCACGTACGAACAGTTACGCTCACCACGCGTCTCACGATGTAGCAAGCACCTCACTGCTTACAACGGATAGGAAATTCCAGTGCTTGGACAGTGTCGTTTGCCTGCCACTTACAAACCTCACTAGGACAGTGAATTCAACTGTGTTGAAATCAGCCGGCCGCGGTGGTCTAGCGGTTCTGGCGCTGCAGTCCGGAACCGCAGGACTGCTACGATCGCAGATTCGAATCCTGCCTCGGGCATGGGTGTGTGTGATGTCCTTAGGTTAGTTAGGTTTAAGTAGTTCTAATTTCTAGGGGACTTATGACCTGAGATGTTGAGTCCCATAGTGCTCTGAGCCATTTGAACCATTTTTTTTGTTGATATCAAGAGAACATATTTGGTTTAGATGCCTATGATTTGTTTCGACTTAGCATCCATGACTATGTGCTATCAATGTCTGGTTTTGAACCGAAAGACAGTGTAGCTCTAGCTTGCTTGAAGAATTTCCTGAACTATTCCGGAAGTGGTGGGAAAAGCTAATAACTTTGTAGGGCATGTTGTATTAAAAGACAATGCACAACCTAAGTTTTTCCAGGCCCGGCCTTTTCCAATGGCTTTAAGGGAGAAGGTAGGCAGTGAATTGAAAGAATTGCAGTATAATGGCTCCCATGCATGCTAGTCAATGGGCAAGTCCTCTCGTGTTGTTGCCTAAGTCTTCTGGGCGCATTCGCGTTTGTATTGACATCAAAACTACATTGAATCCACAGATAATAATTGACATTTATCCATTGCCTTGCCCTGAGGAACTTATGAATGGGCCAGGGGCAGGCCGGTACTTTTCTAAGATAGAGATGCGTAATGTTTATTTGCAGATACGACTAGAAGAAGAATCGCAGAAAGTTTTTGTTATTATTACACACTTAGGCCTGTTCAGGTATTTACGTTTGCCCTTCGGCAGTGCCTCCGCACCCTCCATTTTGTAATTTTATTTAGGACGACTGAATGCTGAAGTGTCGTTATGTTCGAACGACCTTGACCATATTGTCGTCTCAGAACGTACGCTAGATGAACACATTGCCAATACGTGTACTCTTTTTCGAGTGTTGTCTGATGCAGGACTCAAGTGTCGTCTCGAAAGGTGAGACTGTTTTCAGACAGTACTTAGTTCATGTGATAAACAGTCAGGGTGTGCAGCCCCTCCAATCTCATTTGCTAGCAATCCGTCACCTGCCTGCTTCTCGCAATGAATCTGAACTGCAGTCAGTGACAGGTAAGTTGACATAATACGTACCTTTCATTCCGAACGCTTCAGATATCTGGTCCCCACTGCATCGCTTGCGTCGAAAAGTGTGCTTGTCGTTGAACCAAACAGTGTCACGACGCATTTCAAAAATCAAAAATGTCTTGCTCGGTGATAGATGTTTTGTGCATTTTGACCCTGCCAAGCCAGTTGTGTTGCAGTCTACTTTTCTTCCTATGCAATCGGTGCTGTGCTTTCGCACAGAATTGGTGCACGACACAGACCCATTGCTTTTTCCTCAGAGTTGATCACTCAGACTCAGTGCAATTATTCTCGAATAGGAAAAGAGGCTCTCGCTACTGTGTATCGTGTGACCAAATTCCATGACTATTTGTATGGTCGCAAGTTCGTTTCAGTGACAGATCACAAATCCGGTTCCTACAAGCACTGCTCAAGAATTGCATCGTTGGGCTTCGCTGCTTTCGCAGTATCAGTATGAAATTGTGTACAGGCGTACGGCAAAGCAAGACAATGTAGACGCCCTTTCACGACCACCAACAGGACCAGACGCTGGTTTTGATGCACCTGCCGTATCTTGTTGCCAAATCAATGTGCATGGCTGAATTGCTGGAATTTTTTCCAGTCAACTACATAAAAATTGCACAGGCCACGGAAGTAGACCAAGATCTCAAGATTTAGTTGCAGAAAATTCGCAAGTCTTGGCCTCGTTCATTGAACAGTATCCAGAACTCAGTTGTGCGCCGATATTTTGAACGTCGGCATAAACTTTCAGTTCAACAGGGTGTGATTCTAGTTCGAAATAACGCTGGAAAACCGCGCGTGCTTATTCTAAAAGTGTTGGAAAATGATGTGTTGCGATTGCTCCACCAAGGACGTTGGGCAATTGATCGCACTGAACAGCACTGCTCTTGGTAGGACACTGGACATATTGAACAGATGATCTTCTCCGCCAGAGATATTCTCAGCTTGACCTAAGACTCAATCCCCATGGCAACGAGTGCACATAGACTTTGCAGGACCGTTTTGGAACACTCCTCGGATCATAGTGGTAGACTCTTTTAGCATGTTCGCATTTGCAGTGTCTGTGGCTTCTGCCACATCGCGTAGCACCATCGAAGCTTTGTACTCCACATCCTGCATAGAAGGTATGCCAGAAGTACTTGCGTCGGGAAACGGACAACAGTCCACTCCACGTAATTTTGAACAGTTTTGGGAATGAAATTGCATTCGTCATCTAAAAAGTGCTCTGTTTCAACACCAGTCTAACGGAGAAGCAGAACGCTTCACACGCATTTTAAAACAACGGATGGCCGAGCTACGCACCACGCAGACACGGGAACAGGCGCTGCAACTCTTTCTCGCCTCCTAACAATCCCATCTACGAGACGGATCATCACCGGCGGAACTTCTGTACGGCCGTCGTCATCGGACGATGCTACACTTGCCACACCCACCGCAGTTTTGTTCTTTTCATGGTTTATGGCAACTGTGAGCGCTGGGAAAGAGGTGTGATCCAGGAACGCATTGGCTCTTTTATGTACTTGATTGCAGGTCCCGATGGTTTGCAGCGCCGCCACCGAACCAAATTCATACGTGTCATTTGTCCCCTGTTTCTGATGCTTTTCTACCCCCAGATTCACGACCTCACGGGATCGTGCGGTCTTCGCAGCTGCCCACTGGAGCTACCAGGTGCTCCAGGAGGAGCGAATGGACGATGCGCCCTCGCCCCCTCCGTCCCCACTCGCCGATCCAATAGACGTTGACACGTCGTCAACTTCTCCGTTTCCGTCATAGCCCCAGGACACGCTCTCAGGTGTGGCGGAAGTCTTAAATTATTCAGCCGGTATATAACAATGTAATTTATCTACAAGTACACTACTGGCCATCAAAATTGCTAAACCACGAAGATGGCGTGCTACAGACGCCAAATTTAACCGACAGGAAGAAGATGCTGTGATATGCAAATGATTAGCTTTTCAGAACATTCACACAAGGTTGGCGCCGGTGGCGACACCTACAACGTATTGACATGAGGAAAATTTTCAACCGATTTCTCATACACAAACAGCAGTTGACCGACGTTGCCTGGTGAAACGTTGTTGTGATGCCTCGTGTAAGGAGGAGAAATGCATACCATCACGTCTCCGACTTTGATAAAGGTCAGATTGTAGCCTATCGCGATTGCGGTTTATCGCTGCTCGCGTTGCTTGAGATCCAATGACTGTTAGCAGAGTATGGAATCGGTGGGTTCAGGAGGGTAATACCTAACGCTGTGCTGTATCCCAACGGCCTCGGACCACTAGCGGTCGAGATGACATGCATCTTATCTGCATGGCTGTAACGGATCGTGCAGCCATGTCTCGATCCCTGAGTCAACAGATAGGGATGTCTGCAAGGCCACAACTATCTGCACGAACAGTTCGATGACGTTTGCAGCAGCACGGACTATCAGCTCGGACACCATGGCTGCGATTACCCTTGACGCTGCATCACAGACAGGAGCGCCTGCGATAGTGTAGTCAACGACACACCTGGGTACACGAATGGCAAAACGTAATTTTTTCAGTTCAATCCAGATCCAGTTTCCAGCATCATGATGGTCGCATCCGTGTTTGGCGACATCGCAGTGAACGCACATTGTATGCGTGTATTCGTCATCGCCATACTGGCGTATCACCCAGCGTGATGGTATGGGGTGCTATTGGCTACACGTCTCGGTCACCTCTTCTTCGCATTGACGGCTTTTTGAACAGTGGACGTTACTTTTCAGATGTGTTACGACCCATGGGTCTACCCCTTATTCGATCCCTGCGAAACCCTACATTTCAGCAGGATAATGCACGACCGCATGTTGCAGATCCTGTACGGGTTTTTCTGGATGCAGAAAATGTTCGACTGCTGCCTGGCCAGCTTATTCTCCAGATCTCTCACCAATTGAAAACGTCTGGTCAATGGTGGCCGAGCAACTGGCTCATCACAATACTCCAGTCACTACTCTTGATGAACTGTGGTATCGTGTTGAAGCTGCTTAGGCAGCTGTACCTGTACATGCCATCCAAGCTCTGTTTGACTCAATGCCCAGCCGTATCAAGGTCGTTATTACGGCCAGATGTGGTTGTTGTGGGCACTGATTTCTCAGGATCTATGCACTCACAATGCGTGACAATGTAATCACACGTCAGTTCCAGTATATTATTTTGGTCCAATGAATACCCGTTTATCATCTGCATTTCTTCTTGGTGTAGCAATTTTAATGGCCAGTAGTGTACATCTATTCCAAGGAAAATTGAAATTGTAGGGGAAAGCAACACAAACAGGCATAACATTTAAGATGAAATATGGAATGGTGTGATGTAAAGCGTGTGTGGTGTGTGCTGGCGAAATGTAGTGAGTCGGCATCTACCATAAACTGCTCTGGCGGTAGAAATGAGTCTGCAAGTACACTGTGAAAAAACTAAAAGCCCAACTTCTGGACATATCTTATCGTTCTTTGGTATAGATTTTTAAATTCCTTGTCGTAGAGTGTAGTACGTATACTGAAGATCAGGTGGCTGCGTGTATGGTTATCTTTGTTATTTAGAGCGACAATGTATAATCGTTACACAAGTAACTAAGCCCTTGTATCAAAATTGCTCCACAACATGGATATTTCTGAGGCACCAGACATCATTTTAACCAATGGTAATAACAACCATCCGGATTAGCTTGGGTCATACTAGAGTGAAATTAATAAATTCAGTGATGAGACGGTCACATTTCTGCTCCTAATGTAGCTGGTTTATATTTTCATGTTACACATATTCAATTTTAATGAGATCCAAGCTGTCTTAAAAATTAAGTATACGTGTAATAAAACATTCTGGAACTATATATATTGCATGATAAATTATTAAGTCACATAAAAGAAAGCAGCGTTGGGGGGATGGGATGGTGGGAGATGGAAGAAATGTAATAGAAAATTGTAAGAAACAGGATTAATTTTATTATTCTTTTAAAACAAACTTTTTGGAAAGAAAGCTGTCTGCAGTGTTCTAACAACAAAATCCCTAATTGGTTAATCACTTTTTCTTATCAGTAAACAATGCCTCACTACGACACGGCCTCAGTGCCATCTAGCAGTTTATCCGACTTTGAATCTACCCTTACGTCTGATGTCTGTTTGGCTTACGTGTTATGAAGAAATGACGACGAGACAGTGTGCAGCCGTTTAGAAAAGTTTCTACTGACTCATCGTAACGACATGAAGTGTTTGATAAGCTATAATTCACATCTGTACTTTCTATATTATGGACCCACTTAATTAATGAAAAAGAAACATGTCCTGTATTTTTACTGGCACCAGTTTTGTCTTCCTATTTTTATAGCCTTTGATAATTACATATCGTCAAAACCTGTAAGGTGTGTTGGAATAATACGAGTAAGACTGTGGTCAACACATCTCGGATTGTAAGTGCATCCAATGGCGACTTTGTCTCACAGGTACTTTATGCAAATCATAGTTTATTAGGTGAGTTTTCGGTTGTCTTGTATGTATGGTTGAGTACAACAAGCATCAGCGCGAAGATTGCTGGTATTACTGAGAATTTGTTCTCTGTAGTATGGTTAGGCTTTCCGCTACACCGCATGGCCCCCGCAAGGCATCGGTGGTTATAGGCCCACTGTAGTCCATGAAACCCTTTACCTGTAGGCGGACTCGGAGTCAGCACCGTTTCCTCGTAGTTATTCATGTCTTACTTTTGCGTGAGAAAATGACAGGAGAAATTGCCACTGGCAAAATTTTTGCCAGAATCCTTTTAAATCGCTTCCAGACACTTTCAGAGACTATACTACCTGAGTCTCAATACGGGTTTCGACCTTCAAGAGGGACAATTAACATGAATTTCTGTACACGGCAACTACAGAAGAAGTGCAGAGAACAGCAGAAGCCTTTACAACTTGTTTTCCACGATCTAGAAAAGGCCTTTGATACAGTTCCCAGAGAAGCCATGTGGATGGCCTTAAAACGCTTCGGCTGCCCTGAACATTTTGTTGACCTGATTTAAGCTCTCCACGATGATATGACTGGACAGGTCCTCGTTCAGAATGAAATGACTGGTGAATTCCCAATAACAAGTGGGCTTAAACAAGCATGCGTTCGTGCACCAACATTACTTGCATTGTATCTGGCAGCTGTGCACGACAACTACAGGAGAAGTGCAGAGAACAGCAGAAGCCTTTACTACTTGTTTCCTACGATCTAGAAAAGGCCTTTGATACAGTTCCCAGAGAGGCCATGTGGTTGGTCTTAAAACGCTTCGGCTGCCCTGAACATTTTGTTGACCTGATTTAAGCTCTCCACGATGATATGACTGGACAGGTCCTCTGCCAGAATGAAATGACTGGTGAATTCCCAATAACAAGTGGGCTTAAACAAGGATGCGTTCTTGCACCAACATTACTTGCATTGTATCTGGCAGCTATGCTTTACGAGATAACCGTAAACAATGCAGGAATAGAACTAAAGTACAGGTTTGATGGAGGATCATTCAACCAGTCCAGACTCAATTCAAAAAGGTTCACCAGTACCACTCGTGTGACAGAGCTGCAGTATGCTGATGACAATGCTTCTCCAGCTCATTCACCTGCAGAGTTGCAGCTGTCAGTTTATTCCTTCAGCAGGGCGTACGAACGATTTGGTCTCTCCATCAATATTCCAAAGACAAAAGTGATGGCGCAGCCAACTCCTGGCTCCTCCATTCCTGACTTCAGCATATCTATTTGTGATACACACTTGGAACAAGTGGACCATTTCCTCTACCTGGGAAGCATACTGTCATCTAACTGCTCATCTGGAAAAGATGTGGAGAATGGATTAAGCGCTGCCCATGTAGCATTTGGACGTCTTACAAAGCGTGTCTTCCTGAATAATGACCTAACGCTGTACACCAAACTGATGGTGTACAAATCTGTAGTCATTTCCACCCTGCTATATGGTTGCGAAACCTGGACGTTATATCGCTGGTATCTGAAGAAACTAGAACGCTTCAACCAACAGAAGCTAAGATATATCATGAACCTGGAATGGGATGACTTCATATCCAACACAGCTGTTCTTGAGAAAGCAAAAATGTATAGCATGGAAGCTCTTATCATTGGGCATCAACTCAGATGCGTCGGACATGTCCAGCGGATGAAAAATGACAGACTTCCACGCCAAATGCTGTACAACGAAGTGAGCACAGCTAAAAGGCCACGAGGTGCCCCTCTCAAACGTTATAAGGATCAGTACAAGAAAAATCTGAAAAATTTGAACATCAATCCGAGTAAGTCGTCCACAATAGCAGAAGACCGAAGTCGCTGGCGCTCAGTTACCTCAAATGCTCTTCAAAACTTTGAGCTGGAACGTCGAGGCTCAGCCACGAGGCTCAGCCACGTCCTCCACCTTCCATCAGCTGCAATGTCTGTGGCCGCCTGTTCCACGGTAGGATTGGATTGCCAAGCCATCAACGACACTTCCACGCCTGAACCGTGAAAAAGGAAATCTCAGGAGAGAAATGAAAACTCGGATACGAGCATCAGCCGACGACGAATTTTGCGTGAGCATACTACAATATTTCACGCTTTCGGAGCGTAATCAGGCTTACCACTAGATACCTCTAGCTAAAGATAAGAAGCCTCTGACTGTTTTATACTTGGATTGGAACTTATCTGAGTTCCGTTTAGGTTGTCAGTCAGTGAAGTATTCTTATGTCATTTGCTAATCTCCATTAAAGGCGAACTACAGTTTCGTTGAGTGTACGATTAACTTGACGACATAGCTGCTTACAGCAAAACCTTTGTTGAGCGCCTCCAGCATTTTCCGCAGTGTTTATCCATTTAACTTGGAGCATAGACATTTCTTACTAGGAACTGACAGTCAGGCACTACATAGGGTACCGGCTAGGCCACGTGAAACTGGCAAGACAGCATGCTGGCGGTTCGATTTTCAGATTCCTTGTTTGTTGTAATGTAAGTAAA
Source organism: Schistocerca americana (assembly GCF_021461395.2). NCBI lineage: Eukaryota > Metazoa > Arthropoda > Insecta > Orthoptera > Acrididae > Schistocerca > Schistocerca americana. The sequence goes on along the minus strand of NC_060121.1, from coordinate 712,625,089 downwards.
AAGTTGTGACGATCAGCTGTCCGACGCACTGAATGGCATGTTTAATGAGGACCAGGGATCCCCTGAGATGTTTATCATTAATGCAGTGTAGCTATAATAACAGAGAATCCATCACCGTTCAGGAATTTTGAGGAGCGTCAGGAACGGGGATAAAGTGCTCAGGAATATTAGGCATCAGATTCTCATGGGGGAGAAATCACCTGGATGTAATCTCAACAAAGGTCTCCTATGTTATGGAGTTAAAGATTTGTCTTCCTATGACTTTAATCCTGGCTGCAGTTAAATATTATCGTTTTTCGTTGTGTGGAGGTCGTTTAACTAACTGAAAAATCATTGTGAAGATTAAAGAGCATTCCACGTGGTCATCTCTTGATTCAGAAATTGTAAAATTGGTCCAACAGGGTCTGGAATGTCAGACTGACAAGAAGAATACTAATTCGTACCTTGGTTGGTCTCACTCTAACAGAGGAGAGAGGTCAATGGACAAATTGTTTGTGGATTACTAAGGGCCGATTAAACGCAGTACGAATGGGAATAAGTATATTTCGGTTATGGTGGATGTTTTCAGCAACTTTCTTTGGGTTGTCCCAGATAGAGGAAGACTAGGGGTTTGACGCTTTGGTCAAATATTTACTTCCTTTAACCTTCCCAACACATAGTCAGTAACAATGCACGTGCCCTCCCTTCTACGGAAAACCACATCACATACGCCACCATCCCATACTATCTTCGACCCTAGTTTCGATCCAGACAAATGCCGGGATGGTTCCTGCGAAAGGGCACGGCCGACTTCCTTTCCCATCCTTCCTTAATCCGATGAGACCGATGACCTCGCTGTCTGGTCTCCTTCCCCAAACAACCAATCAACCTAGTTTCGAGAAAGTTACATCTCGGGATTTAGGTCGGTACAGAAGCTGTGACTCAGTAGCCAGAGTAACGGTTGAGGCGACCTCTCAAGTAAAGCGGGAAACCTGGATTCGAGTCTCAGTCTGACACGAATTTTCATATGTCACCAATAAAATGTGCAGCTAAATCCTAGTCCTATCTGTAAACGTGAATCCATTTCTTCAGTCTCAGAGCAGGTGGGATATCTCTAATATTTGGCAGAAGACCACTTCTGGAAAATTTTCTAAAGAAGTTATATGCCCACAGCTAGGGGTTAGCCAGACTCTTTTCTTGGACCGTGTCAGATTCTGAAGCTGCACATCCAGGTTACTTTCCTGGTTAAAAATAGCTGTTGGTATGCTCCGTATGGCTCATGTTAGTCAGGTCAGTGCGGTGTATTTTCTGATTACTGTTATGTCAGCAAATCTCAAATAACTCATTAAAAAACCTGGTACGACACTCAGGCTGAAATTGTTGTCTCTCTCCCTCCTCCTCCACTGCAGTTTGCCTTTTTTTTGGTGGGAGTGATTAATATCGAAAGCGCGATTTAGCCTCTTTCCCTGTAGACAAGCAACGGCCTGTTTAGTACCTCTCCAACTGAGGAGCTACTTGATTGCGAAGTACGGGCATCTGACACGAAAACATAACCGAAGGAAAAGCGCTGTGCTGATCACATGCCCCTCCGTATCCGCGTCCGGTGACGCCTAAGGGCTGAAAATGACACAGTGGCCGCTTGGTACCATTGGGCCCTGAAGGCCTGTTCGGACAGCGCGTTTTCTTTGCTTTTTTTTCATCTCGTTGCCAGGGTGCTCTTGGGCAGAGCCTCGCGTGGATTTTACGATGCCCCGGATCAGCTCGGTCTCAGTTGTCGCTCGCCAGTAACAGGAGAACGGCCATCCAGCGGCGCCTCATGTTGGTTATATGCGTCGTGCGCATTACAGGCACTTGTTGGAATTGAGTAGCACCTTCAGTAAATATTTACACTGTCAATCTGTCAGCTACGTGTCTGAGAAATACGACGCTCGAATACGGTGAAGAAACGGCTTAGTCCTCTGTGTGCTGTGTCGCTTCTACAGAATTTTAAGACTACATGGAGTGGTTGAGCCATATGGACCTCTCTAGTGACCATCTTAAGATGTAACTTCTACGTGAGGTTATTGAGAGTTGTATGCTGCATTGTGGGGGTCTTATACTATGAGTTGTCGGCTTCACATAGCTATAGCGATGTTCAGAGGCGTTTATTGACAGTTACTTTAATACATTTGCCTTGACGTCTGGCTTAGTTCCTTCTGTCGCCTTTGTGCCCCCTTGATAATTGGATAATATTATGAATGGGTCATGTAATGTGTACGCAGCGTAAAGGCAGGTTATATCTGTTTCTCTCTTAGTTGAATCCGTATGGGCTTTTTTGTTCAAAATTTAATTATGTTCCTTGTGGTGGAATTTGAAAGCGATGTGCCTTGCTAATGGTTTCTGTCTTCCGTGTTACATATGTTCCTGTTTATTGGCTGCGATTGCAGTTAGTAATTTAGAAGCACTATGTATACTAAATGGGTATGTATACATGCATGATTAAATGTATTACTTGTCACTAAAGCGCACTGGGATTTTTAAAAATTTTATTTAAACATCTTTTCTCGTTGTCCATTCGCTTTACTGTATTCTTTAGTAATGGATGGTGTGCTCACAAAGCTGATCACGAAACGTCCACTCACATAACTTTTACCGCTATGTGATATCTGCTAATGCAAATGTTTTTCTCTCTATTTAGTTCATACACTTTTGTTTATCGGTGCTCTAACAGAACTATGGCAGAGTTTTATTCAAAAGTACGAAATTTTTTTTCTTAGAGGTTTCTCAGACTTTCTCAAGATGCGCTAAGGTTTTAAATAAATATTTGCAGTATCTATTTCAACAATAAATAGCATTTTCTGATGCAAACTTTATTTTTGTAACCTGGAATCTTAACAATCCCGGCTAGACGGTATACGATTGCATCATGTGCAATCAAAGAGGGCTCGTAACATTGTCTGTTAAACGTTTATACTAGTACTATCGTAGCTACATAAAGCGTAAGTTTACAGTCACACTCACATCACACAATAATATAGCAGAAGAAACAATTAGTAGTTGTACAGAATGTACACTGACCAGTCAAAGAAACTGGTATAGGCACGCGTATTCAAATACAGAGACATGTAAACAGGCAGAAGACAGTGCTAGGGTCGGCTACACCCATGTAAGACGACAACTGTCTGACGCAGTTGTGAGATCGGTTACTGCTGCTACAACGGCAGCTTGTGTGCATTCTGCATTGGATTGTTGTATATTTCTAATTTTTTTTAATAATTTCCATTCTTGGCGTTACAGCAGGTTCAAATGATTGTGCTACCAAGTTTACCATCATTTTGTCTCACCTGTTTGGTGATCAGTTGCATTTCCTTTTAAATTAACCTTTCCTGTTGTATTTGCTGTTTTACTGTATTTTTTTTAAATTTTTATATGATTGTGATGCTTGGCGTTACAGCAGGTTTAAATGGTTGTGATGCTAAGTTTACCTTCATTTTGTCTCTCCCGTTTGGTGATCAGTGGCCTGTCTTTTTAATTTAACCTTGGTATTGTCTTGCTGTTTTAACAATATGTGTGTTAGATTCTTTTATAATTGCTGTTCTGGGCGTCAAAGCCCTTCAGCCGTGACTGTGGTTACTTGCCTCACATTATAATTGGGATCACATTGACTTCTGGTTCTGGCGGAGGTTCGAGTCCTCCCTCGGGCATGGGTGTGTGTGTTTGTCCTTAGGATAATTTAGGTTAAGTAGTGTGTAACCTTAGGGACTGATGACCTTGGCAGTTAAGTCCCATAGGATTTCAAGCACATTTGAACATTTTCACATTGGCTTGTTTTTAAAACATTATTTGCTGAGTCTGTATTTTATGCTCATTTGGTAAATTGTAACGCACTGAAAGCACTATTAATTACACAGTTGTTTATTACTTCATTAATGACGTCTGATATCTTTATTTATTGCTGAGTCTGGAATTACCGTTTTAAAACAAATGTGTGTAGTTGGAAAAGGGTACCAACAGTAACTGATTACGGTACCGTCCACAATCGTAACCGAATCCTGCCTTCCTTGACTACCCAGGTTTCATCTGGTAGCAGACCGTGGATACGAGTGTAATATAGTCATTTCAGTTACTGTTGGTTTGATTTGTGTAAGTCTGTTACTGTTGTACGATTTATGCCTTTGGTATTGTGTTCTGTTTTAGGTGACCAACTCGGTAAAGGCAGTCAGACAGTGCCTATTGAGGGAAGTGTTCCGGACTTAGCAGACCGCTTCAGTGCTACCATTCTTCAGCCGGTTGACGTCACACCGGATGTTGTAGGGGAGTTAAAGGCACCCATTGAGCTTTTGTTTAAAGCTCTTACGAGTCTAGAAGACAACTTCGACTTTTTAGAGGGCACTGCAACTATGGCAGTCAGACTGGTTGCGGGCACAGTTGATACATTTAACAAACCAGATATCTGATTTAAGGGCAATAATGTGAGAGGGTTGTGATAAGGAATCAACCGCTGAATTGGGGTCATTGGTTGATGGTTCAAATGGCTCTGAGCTCTATGGGACTTGACATCAGTGGTCATCAGTCCCCTAGAACTTAGAACTACTTAAACCTAACTAACCTAAGAACATCACACACATCCATGCCCGAGGCAGGATTCGAACCTGCGACCGTAGCTGTCACGCGGTTCCAGACTGAAGCGCCTAGAACCGCACGGCAACACCAGCCGTCCATTGGTTGATAATTTGCAGTTTAAGCCCACATGTTTCGAGCTTGATGAAGAGAGGTTGGGGAAGCAGGATTTGTTATATTCCGGGCGGTGCGCTAGCAAGCCCGCCAGTAACGCCCTTATGTCCTCCGAGGGGTTAGCTGGGCGTTTGCTAAATTGCCTAATCCCCAGGTGCATCTGTTTCGAGACATCACAGAATCAGCTATAGACCGACTCGAACAAATTGAAAGGTTGTTATGGTTATTGTTTAACTTTGAGCAACAAGCTGGTGAGTTTGGTGTTTTGTCTCAGGTATTTTTATCTCTATTGTATCCTTTAACTAGAGGACAATTGACGACCCTGGTATCCAAGGTCATGGCAGAGGGGTTTTCATTGCAGCAGTTGAGGGCGCTTGTGATCAGCGAAAGATGGACCACGGGAGTTCGTAAACAACTCGAGTGTCGCTATATTTGGTAGATGCAGCAAGACAGCGAGGAGTTCCATCAATACGTAGAAAGCGTTAAGACGGCTCGGTTGGCCTTGTTAGTCGACTTGCCGGAAGGGGAGTCAGTTTAATTTGTCCTGAGGGAAATGCGAGCGGCGGATAAGTCACATTTTGTTTTTCGACGTCGTCCCTCCACTTGGAAGGACCTTAGTGCCGCCATTGTAGAAATATCCGCATTGCCGCTCTCGGACAATAGGCACCGTGAAGTTAAAATTCAGCCCCTGGGCGTCATCGATGGAAACTCTGGATTACCAGCATCAACTGAGTCTGCTAAAGTGGAATCGCGGCGTTGGTTCAGGTGCTGTCGAACAGGGCATTTAGTTCGTTCATGTGTTCAGCCACGGGCACTCAGAGTCAATAAATGCCGCCCGGCTGGGCAGCGACCTCGGGGTCGAGCCTTTAAACCCTGGTGTGCCTATGTCGCTGCTCGATAATCACCCCCACTGACTTATATTTCTTCTAGAGTGGGTGGCGAACCTATTTTTGCCCTTTTGGATTCTAGTACCTCCTTTCCATTGTTGAGCTGGGAATGGTTTCTTGAATTTGATCATCTTGCGAGACTTAGGCCGGTCCCTTCTTCGGCGCAGAGATGTCGGGTTACCAACGGGCAGGTGTTGCCTCTGCATGGTTGAGTCCGAGGGAGTATCTCGGTTGGGGATTTCTCATGGCCCTTGTCGTTGACCTTGGTTAAGGAACTGCCGGTCGATTTGATTTTGGGATGTGATTTTATCGGTGAAACTGATGTTGTCTTGGATTATTGAGGGTACACTTTTGTGGTCAGAAATTTGGCTTCTGTGAGTGTACTAAGCGTAAGGTGCATCGAGATGCAGGAATGCTGGCTGTTGATGCTAAGGTTAGTGAGTTTGATCTCACCCATCTCTCTTCCTAGCAGGTCTCTGAACTAATGGGTTTGTTGGAGAGGTTCCCAGAGCTTCTCTGTGATAGACTAGGGGTTACTAATGTTCTTGAGTACCATATTCGTCTGTCTGACCATATTCCATTCAGGCAGTCCCCATATCGCCTATCACCGCTTAACATGAAGATACTAAGGGGAAAGACCACCAAAATGCTTGAGCAGGGAGTTATTAGGCCTTCTACATCCGCTTATGCCTCCCCTATATTCCTCGTCCCTAAGAATCAGGAGTGGGACATTCGGCCTGTTGTCGAATACCGTCGCCAAAATAAGAAGGTTTTCCTCGAATCGGTTCCTTTACCTGATCTTCATAACTCTTTTACTTGGTTTGCTGGGGCTAACTGGTTTACTGTGCTCCACCTGAATCAAGCCTATTTTCAGATTCCCTTAGCTGAAGAATGTAAGCGCGTTACAGCGTTTTGTATTGATTGTAATTTGTTTGAATTTATTAGGGTCCACTTTAGTCTGGCTACAGTGCAGCCGTCCTTACTCCTCTGTTGCACAATATTCTTGAAGACCTGAAGTTAGTCTGTGTTTACAATTACCTGGACGATTTGGTAATTTATGGACGATCGTTTCAAGAGCATTTGGAACATATGTTGCAGGGGGACGGTTTGACTGTTAACCCCAATAAGGTGACAGTATCCAGGCAGCAGCTATCCTTCTTAGGTCACCTAGTATCATACGAGAGTATTCACTTCGATTAGGAGCGGACTAAGGCCTTGAGAGCCCTTCCGCCGCCCACTGATAAGCGAGGGATTGCCTAGTTCACAGGGATGACGAATTATTTTCGGCGTTTAGTCCCTAATTTTGTTCACTTGGCGGCTCCTATATATGAACTGCGCCGAAAAGGGATGCGTTTTGAGTGGGGACCTGTTCAAGAAGCTGCGTTTGAGCATATTAAGGCGGCTATAGCCAATCCTCCCATTCTCGCAGTGCCTGATTTTAATAACAAATTTACTGTCGAAACCGACGCATCTTATGCGGGAATTTCGGCAGTCGTCCTCCAGGATTTCGAACGTCAAAGGCAGGCATTAGCATACGCGTCTCGTCGGTTAATCAGCGCCGAGATTAAATGTTCTGTTTACGAATGTGAGGCATTGACCACCTTGTTCGCGCTGGATAAATACCGGTTTCATCTTGAACATAGAATATTTCAGCTAGAGACCGACAACGAAGCCTTAAGCTGGGTGCTAGCCAGGTCGCATAAAACTGGCTGTATAACGAGGTGGGCGATACGCATTTCGGCATTTCAGTTCGAGGTTAAGCACATTAGAAGCACTGAGAATGCGCCGTATGTTTACTGAACAGCCATATAGTGAGGGTGCCCAAGACGCTTGGGAAGGCACCCTTAGTTGTGTCATGTTAGGCGGTTAAGATGTGTCTTCCAGGCATCGTAATACGCCCGGTTTTCCACTATTTTCACAACTCGGTAATTGGCGGGCATTTAGGAACCTATAAGCCCTTGCAGAAGATCAAGGAGAATCTGACTTGGTCGTCTATTAACCGAGACGTTAGAGAAATGGTTTCTCGGTGTCAGTTGTGTGGTGTGGCCAAACCGAACATTACTCTTCGATAGGGGTTCCTTAGTTCTCAGCTTGAATCTTGCCCCCTGGACAAACTCTGTATTGATTATGTGGGGCCCTTACCTCGCACCAAAAGAGGCCATCGTTATGTATTAGTTATTACTGGCGCGTTTTCGAGGTTTACCTGGCTCCTTCCGTGTCGTAATGTGACTGCTGCCACCACCATTGCGCATTTAACTAACGTATTTAGTGTGTTTGAACCCCCTAGGCAAATCGTTAGTGGTAATACGCCGGCCTTTCTTTCGGCTCCCTTCAAGGCGTTCTGTTTTCAAAGCGGTGTTAAGCACGTAACTACCACTCCATATTATCTGCTGGCGTCCTTTTCAGAAAGGTTCAATCGTAACCTTAAATCCGCACTCATTAACTTTCATCAGAAGTCTCCCAGTAGGTATGATTCTAGCCTCAATTGTATTAGCTTTGCCTTCAGTAACGCCAGCCATGAGGATTTGAAGGCTACTACAGTTCCCTTGATGTTTTCTTATCCTGTTGATTCCCTCCTTCCGAACTTATGGGGGATTCAAGACCTAATTCCTGTTGAGATCACCCCTCAGGTCGTCAAGGAAAACTAGAATTGTGCAGGGAGCATTATTCTCAGGCCCACAACAAACAAGATGGTCGTTATAACTGTAATCGGTGAGCTTTCAGGGGTAAGCTGCGAGATCAAGTGTATGTCCGTAATTTATCCGGGAGGGAGGTGCGTGTTGGGTCCGTCTTTTGGGTCCGTGTACGATAATGCGGATTTTAGGCCCAGTTAATCTTCTGGTTAAGGACAGCCATACCGATAGCCAATACTGGATCAACCTTAATCAAATTAAGTTTGGTTAGCTCTCTACTTGGGTCTCCTAACGCCCCCTCCCCCCCCCCTCCCCGCTCCCCCCCCCCCCCCCCCACCGGGTTTCTCCTTGAGAGGGGGAGGTTGATCCATACTGCGGCTCGCGTAGGTGCTGTTTGTAGGTTTCTGTCCTCTGTTGGAGGCCAAACCGTATTGTTTAATTAACATGATTGCTGTTGTTTGTCTTCTTCTCGTGTTGACTGGCGCCACTTGGTTTCGCGAGCCTTGCCTGTCCGCTAGTGGCAGCAGAGGCGGTTATCGATACGTAGTAATTGTGACCCTATCTTTGGGGCTACTTTGTGGTGTTTCCGGGTCGTGTAAGTGTGCAGTTCAGTTGGGGACTCAGGAGGAGCCAGGAGTGTGCAGTGCGGGAACGTGCCAGGACCGCTGGTGGCGCGCATGGACTGCTGGATCAAAGGCCTGTGATCATGACGGAGTATGACCTCGTCGTAATCCGTAACGTGCAAGTTTCAAGTTGAGTGAATTTGGATTCAAGTAGAGAAACTTCCACCATTGTAATATCTTGCGAATCTCCAGTGACTTGGTTTCGTGTTGCTGCTTGTAGTGTTGCTGAGGCGAAGAGCAGCGAGTGGAGTGCTTGGGGAAGACGGATCTAATTAGCTTTCTTGGACTTCTAATTACTATTTATTGCGTTCAGTTTGTTACCATTTTTTAAGTTCAACCAGCGGTATTTGGCCACTAACGCCCCAGTTACCTGCCCTGGGGGATGGTGTATGTAATGGAAGTGTACGTCTCCTTACCTTGCCGCTGCTGTCTGGTGAGGCGTGTAGTTTGACAACTTTCTTGATTGTAAGTTGGTTGGCGAATATTCTAGTCTGGTGGTAGTGATTCCTTTCTCGTTCCAAGCGCTCTAAGCACAGTATTCTGCGGTCGGAGTCCAGGCCGCCGATTCAGGCTTTGGCGTATTTTTACATCTTTGCATTTGGTTATTGGACGTCAGGTAGCCTCAGCAAGATTATTATTAGTCATTCGTTACACTGCCACTAGTCTGAGTTACCATCTTGTGAAGTGAAGGCAACTCTTGGCTTCCTACCTCATCGCTTGCGAAAGTGGTTGTTTGCTGGACCTACTCAGACGTCGATTCCTGGTTCACTGTCTGTAACAGGCCCTTGTGTTTTATTATTGAATTTGCTGTTTTACTGTATGTTTCTAATTTTTTTTAAATTGCCATTCTTGGCGTTACAACAGGTTTAAATGATTGTGCTAGCAAGTTTACCATCATTTTATGTCATATGTTTGGTGATCAGTTGCCAGCCTTTTTAAATTAACCTTGCTATTGCATTGCTGTTTTACAGCGTATTTGTTAAATTTTTTAATGTAATTGCCTTTCTTGGGGTTAAAGACCTTTAGCCGTGACTGTCTTACTTGCCTTAGTTGCCTTACTTGCCTTAAAATTCTAATTGGGATCACATTGGCTTTTTTTTAATACGTTACTTGCTGAGTCTGTATTTTATCCTCATTTGGTAAATTGTAACGCACTGAAAGCACTATTAATTACACCGTTGTTTACTTGTTAATTAATAACGTGTGATATCTTCATTTATTGCTGGGTCTGGAATTACCGTTTTAAAATAAATATGTGTAACTGCGAAAGGAAACCAACAGTAACTGATTACAGCCCCTTCGACAATCGTAACCGAATCCTGACTTCCTTGATTACCACCATTCACCAATAATCTTTCTTTTTTTTATTTACGACCAGATCTTATGAAATAAAATGGGAACATTATAACCGAATTACGAACACGGATTTTAAAAATCGTATGACTTCTACTCGAGAACGTACACTTTAAAATAAAATGAGGCCTATACCCATGTATCACCATAGCGTACTTGTGCATATGATGCATTCTTATTCTAGCGAAAAGGCCTTTATGTATGTTTACCGGATGAACTAGAACTCCACCGACAAAATTTCGGAGGTTTTCCAGGGATACTTTCTGAGTATTTTGGTGTAATGTACCCGTGGTCTCCGGTGGTTTGTTATAGAGTAATTGCATATTGTTTGATTTCCTGCCCCTTACATCGGTATTGCAGTGAAATATTAGCACAAAAGTTGAAATGTCGACGATGCACTCTATGTGTCTCGTGCGTAAACAAATTTGTTCCGTTTAATCACGGTACTTGCTATTGACAACAGTTAATCTCGCTTCAGTTTCCTTTCCCAAGCTTGCGTTAACTAATGCTCGGTCCATTCTCGGGTTTGTTTTCCCACCAGTGTTAGCTGTACGTTAACGGTAATACTCAACAGTGGATTGATTTACTGATGAAAAATCAGCAGCTATGAATCCCTCCTATGGTTCACTGAATGCAATGGAGAAATGGCACGACGACGATATCTCAGCTGTTCCCGTAGCGAGGTCAACAGTTTAACAGTAGTGCTGCATCTGTACATAGGCGTCCACAAATTACTGGATCATTAAGTTTTGCTGGATGGACATTAGAGGGTTTTCCATTATACTGAAATATTTTCACAGAAAGAAAGATGAATCTTGTAACAAATCCAAACAAAATATAATAACATTATTATGTTCTAACAAGCCACTGGAGACCTCATGTATCAGATACCAAAATACTCAGAAGATATCCTCCGCAGTTTTGTCGGTGAATTCTTCTGGTTGTGCACGTGACATGAGTTGTATGTAGCGTTTTGTCACATTCCTATCGCTATCTGTGCACTTCCTCTATATGTAACTTAAAAATGTGAGACCAGTTTTTTATAACAATAATTCTACATATACATCCATAGGGCACAAACTACTGTGAAGTGCGTAGCAGAGGATACATCCGACTGTATCAGTGTTTAAGATTTCTTAACGTGTGGAGCACGTGAAGAAAGACTGCTTAAATGCCTCAGTGGGTGCTATGAACTTGTCCTCGCGATCCCTATTGAACCGATGTGTGGAGGTTGTGCTTCACTGCTAGATTCATCATTGGGGTATGACATATTTACACCACCCTACCACCGGCCGTTGTGGCCGAGCGGTTCTAGGCGCTTCAGTCCGGAACCGTGCTGCTGCTACGGTCGCATGTTCGAATCCTGCCTCGGGCATGGATGTGTATGATGTCCTTAGGTTAGTTAGGTTTAAGTAGGTCTAAGTCTAGGGTACTGATGACCTCAGATGTTAAGTCCCACAGTTCTCAGAGCCGTTTTACCACCCTACCAGCGTCGTTAAGCGGGAAACGGCAGCTTTCCGTCAGACGCCGATAACAATCACGCGAGATCCGGTGGACCCAATGGTGCACGCCTGCTGAGGCATGCCTCTAACAGATCTGGACTAAAAGCGCCCTCTGCCGGTGCAATATAAGAGGGCTGACTGCAGCCTTACAGTCCACTGGCACACGGATCCTCTTCATTAAGTGACTCAATATAGACGACGCCTAATCGCGGCTCCAACATCACCATTGTTGCTGTACTTCAGAGAGCCTCATCCTTTTACTGTGTTAACTTGTTCACTCCTGCACAGCTTTCCGGTGATGAGAGTTGCCATGGCACTCTGTAACCTACCTTTCCTTACCGTTGTGTATGAAGTCGTACAAAACCCTCATTTGAAGCTGGTTCTTGAAATTTACTAACTCCGCTTCCTCAGAATAGTTTGCCACGATTTTAAAGCATCTGACAGTTGAATTTCCTCAGAATCTCCATAGCTCTCTCGCACTGGCCAAATTAACCTGTGGCCATCAGTGCTACTTTCTCTTTTTCGCTGAATAATCCTGTTAGTCTTATTTGGTACGAGTCCCACAAGTATGAACAGTATTCTAGTATGGCTTGCCCAAGTCATTTTTATGTAGTGTCTTCTGTAGATTCACAGCATTTTCCCAGTATCCTGCCAGTGAAACGAAGCCTGCCACCATCTTTACCTACGACAGGGCCTATGTGGTCATTTCATTTCATGCCCGTAGAAAATGATATGTCCAGGTATTTGTGTGAGTTGACCGAGTTCACTTGTGACTCCTTGATATTGTAGTCGTAGAATAACATGTTGTTATCGTTTTGTGAAGTGCACTATTTACATTTCTGTACATTTAAACCAAGCTTCCCATCTTCGGACCACTTTGGAATCTCATCAAGATCTGACTTAATATTTATCCACGTTTTTTACTCATAGAACATAATTCTGGATCATCTACTATAAGTCTGAGATTAGTAAAATGTTATCTGCAAGGTCATTAGTATACAACATTAAGAACAGGGTTCCAGTACACATCCCCGTAGCACACTCGAAGTTACTTACTTCTCCTTCGATTGATGACTCTCCATCCAAGATAACTTACACGTCCACTCTACCAAAAAATCCTCATTCCAGTAAAAAATTTCGCTTCATTCTATCGTGTTTTTAATAATAATCGTAGATTAGATACTAAGTCAAGTGCTTTTCGGAAAGCGAGAAATACTGTACCAACCTAACTGCCTCGACAGATGGCGTTCAGGGCGTCATGTGAAGAAAGAGTGGTAAGCTTTCGCATGGTCGATGTTTTCGGAAACCATGTTGTTTGGTATGGAAGAGATACCTCAGAATATGTTCTAAGATTCCACAACAAATGGATCTCAAGGATATTTAACGTTAGTTTTGTCGGTAACTTCTGATGCGCTTCTTGTAGACGAGTGCTTTTTTCCAGCCACTGCCCACCGTTGTTTGTTCTACGAATCTAAGATTATAGTTAAAAGAGGGCCTGTCAGACATCTATATAATATAGAATCTGATAGGGCCTCCGTTGTGTGTTGAATCTTTTTTAAATTTTAGCAGTTTCAGTTGTTTCTCAACGTCACCGACACTAATCAGACATGCGATAACTACGTAGGAGCAATACTCCAGGGTAAATCAGAATATCATTGCCGTTTTTGCGAAGTGGAAGATACATGAGCATCTTAAAATTGTGTATGATATAAGATACACTTCAAAAGAAGAGTATTCATCACAACTTGCATAAGACCATAACTTACGTAATAAGACAACAAACTTATTAAAGCCATCAAGCATAATGATATTTGATATTAGGATAGAATATGCATGGTAATGTTACCGATGACATGCCACCAAAGCCAAATAACTAAACATGGTTTTCCGAAATTACTTCACAAATGAAGACGAAGTAAATACTACGAGATTAGAATCAAGAAGTGCCGCCTATTTCAAAGGCTTCGAAGTAAATCTCCTCTGTAAAGCGAAGCAAGTCACGTATCTTAATAAAAGAAAGTCTTCTGGTCCAGATTCTATTCTAATTTGGTCCCTTTCAGAGTACGCTGCCGTAATAACTCCATATTTACGTATCGTATACAACCACTCGCTCGACGCAAGATTCGTACCGTACATAGAGACTGGCAAGTTGCACAGAGCACTGGAGTCCTCGGGGAAGGAAATATGAGTAATCCGCTCAATTATAGTCGTATATCGCTGACTTCGATTTTCAGTATGTGCTATGTACGAACACTACGTACTACTTACAAGAAAACGATCTATTGACACACAGGAAGCGGGGTTTCAGACCAGTCGTTCTTGTGAAACACAAGTACCACTTTATTGTCGTGAAGTAAAGAGTGCTATCCACAGGGGATCTGAAATTGTTTCTTCATTTCTAGATGGTCAGAAGGCTTCTGAGGGAATTCCTCAAAAGAGACTTCGAATCAAATTGAGTGTCTGTGGAGTATCGTCTCAGTTAAGCGACTGGATTTATGATTTACTGTTAGGAAGGTCACAGTTTGTAGTAACTGACAGAGTCATCGACTAAAACTAACGTTATATCTGACCGCTCCCCGAGGAAATCTTACTGTACGTCTGCTGTTCCTTGTCTATAGGAATGATTTAGGAGACCATTTGAGCAGCCATCTTAGTTTGTTAGTAGATGATGCTGTCGTTTACTTGGTAGTACGGTCATCAGAAGATCAATAACAATTACAAAATGACTTAGACACAACATTTTTCTGGCGCGAAAAAATCCCAAATTATGAAAAGTGTGAAGTCATTCTTACGAGTATTAAAAGCATTCCGTTAAATTTAGGTTATGCCGTAAGCCATACAAATATAAAGGGTGAAAATTCAACATAATAATTAAGGATAAGAGTTACGAACAATTTATGTTGGCACTTCAGTAGATAATGTTGTGGGGAAGGTGAACCAAATACTATGTATTATTGGGAGAAGACTTAGAATATGCAACAATCCATTAAGGAGATTCCCTACACTACGGTTGTCCGTAATGGTCTAGAGTTCTGCTGTGCTATGTGGTATCCTTACCACCAGGTACGACTGATGGAGGACACTGACAATTTCGGAGAAGGTAGCTTGTTTTGTATTATCGTGAAATAGGAGAGAGCATGTCAGGGGCACAATAAGTGAGCTGGGGTGACAATAATAGAAACAAAGGCGTTCTTCTTTGCGACGAGATTTTTTCACGTGCAGTTCAGTTCACGGAATCTATTTTGAAAATTGCTGACAGTCAAAACCTGAAATGAGAACAGTTTTGAGCGAAGCTGTATGGTTCAAATGGCTTTGAGCACTATGGGACTTAACATCTGAGGTCATCAGTCCCCTAGCCTTACAACTACTTAAACCTAACTAACCTAAGAACATCACACACATCCATGCCCGAGGCAGGATTCGAACTTGCGTCCGTAGCAGCAGCGTGGTTTCGGACTGAAGAGCCTAGAACCGCACGGCCACAGTGGCCGACAATTCTTTTTTCATGCCCTTAACAGCACCTGGTCTTTTCGTCCGCTCCTGTTCCGAGGCCTTCAAGGCACCAGTGTTTCGACGTCGCTTTGTATCTCTTCCGCCAGTCAAGTTATTCCAGAGGATTCCTTTACCGCCTTTACTACTGTTGGGTTCTTCATCGTTATGGACAGTAAAGAAAAATTAAAGACACCCTCGCCCTTGGAGACCTAATACCGTTGCCGTTAAAAAAAATAGAGTTGGTCAAAGGAAATAATCTTACCAGCGTATATGTATTACAATAAGGAGAACACTTAAGAGTAAAAGAAGAAAAGAGATAACTGAAATATTTTAAGGTTATGGCTATACCTACATTATTGCATGGGCCAGAAAGCTGGATGCTGAGAAACAATGATTTACGACGACTAGAAACACCATAAATGAAATTTCTTAGATCTGTAAAAGGCTGCTCTACAGAAGGCAAAATTAGAACCCGAGTAATAAGGGAAGAGTTAGGGAACCAGCTAATTAAACCGAAAGGCAATCTAGTAGAAAGAAAAATGGAGGAACGCATACCTCGTATGTCACTATACTGACTTCCTGAACTAGCAATAGATTACAGACTGGGTCGAGAGAAGTATAGTGAGGCTGAAAAAGACACGGGGAGGCCGGAACCGGACCTAGGTCCAACCCTGAGGTAGTACGAGAAGAAGAGGATGCTAATTTATTTGTAAGTATTTTAATGAATGTTATTTTCGTGAAACGGGTTTCAGTCACGTTTATTTACGGTCTGGACTCTTTCGGTCAACAGACTTCTGCCCAGCACTTGATGAACATCATTTAGTATTACTTTGCTTCCCGTGTCGTTTCTGCTTCAGATTTATTTGATGATTGTCTGCTATTTTTTTACGATCAGTCATTGTAGCTCCACAAATATTAAACCTAAAATTAAAGCAGTTTATGGTAAGTGGCCAAACAATTTATGTACGACTTACCTTTTCGTGCTTTTTGTGTTGATTGTTACTGATTTGTTGGGTGTGGCCCGCCATGATCTACTCTCTTGTTCCAAAATCTCCATCTAATAGTAGCAGTTCATACGTTCAACGTCCACAGTTAAATGCTACATTTATTCCTGTGTCTATTTTCCCTTACAATACTTGTCCTCTGTAGCTCCCTTTAGTTCCATGGAAGTTTCTCTCTGATGTCTCAACACATGTCCTATCATAATGTCCATTATTGTAGCTCGTCTTCCCCAGATACTCCCACGCTGATATTGCGGAGAATATCTTCATTTCCTATTTGATAAGTCCAATTCATTTTCGGGATACTACTCTCAGACTACATCTCAAACTTATCTGTTTCTCCTTTTGCTGTGATTAACTTTCATGCTGTACTGTATTCGTGCTTTGGTGAGCAATGCTTTCTTTACCAATATAAGTCTGTGTTAAGTTATCTCCTTGCCTCGTTCGAAATGTGCTATTTTGCTTTTAAGGTAGCAGAATTCCTTCACCTTCTCATCTTCGTGGTCCCCAATTTTTATGCTATCTTCATCAGAAGTCTCATTTATGTTGTCACTTAATTCTTTGAC
The DNA here is from genome assembly GCF_021461395.2 of Schistocerca americana. Classification (NCBI taxonomy): domain Eukaryota; kingdom Metazoa; phylum Arthropoda; class Insecta; order Orthoptera; family Acrididae; genus Schistocerca; species Schistocerca americana. The sequence goes on along the minus strand of NC_060121.1, from coordinate 712,608,340 downwards.
CTTCCTCAGGTTTACTCTCAATCCATAGTAAGAGGGGTGTTCAATAAGTGATGCAACATATTCTTTTCTCGGCTGATATCGGTTAGAAATGCAGAATTTGTAGCGAGACGTCGTCGAACATTTTTGCTTCAGCCTTTACAGTTTCACGAAGTTGCAACAGGTGGTGGCGCTATACATAGTCCTGAAACTGGCGTCTGTAAAAGAGGGTGTTCCAAGCATAGAGCTTTCATTCAGTTTCTTTTGGCCTAAAACCAGGGCAGGCACCACAGGTATGCTTAGCCACCTGTAGAATTTGTGCGGAGACATGGCTGTGAACAAAATCACAGTGAGTCGTTGGACGAGGCGCCTGTCAAAATTGCAAGAACGTCGTTGCCACCCTCAGGAAACTGATGAAATCACTTCAGCGTGTTCGTTGCCACAAAAATGCAAACGAACCTCTCCTTCCCATCACAACGCAAGGTTTCACACAAGTCTGCACACCCAGGAGGTGCTGATAAAACTCCCCTCGCCCACCATACAGTCCGGATCTGGCCACTTCCGAGTTCCATCTCTTCGGCCCAATGAAGGCTGCAGTCCGTGGGAAACAGTACGTGGATGGTGTGGAGGTTGTTGATACAGCAAGACGTTAGCCCTGATGTCGATCAGGAGAGTGGTACAAAGTTGACATACAGGCCCTTCCAGTAATTTATTGTAACACCATCATATTGAACAAAGATTATGTTGCAATAGAAGGGTTTGTACCGAAAAGTGTGGGAAATAATACGGCGTATTGAAATCCTGAATAAGAAAACCTGCTGTTAGAAAAAATGTGGCGTTACTTGCTGTGCGCCAGTGATACGTATTCAGTTGACTATTCATACCATACTAAAGGTCCTGTAACTGTCGCCCAGTTTATAACTGCAAGCGTTTCTTTTCAGTTTTACTCCTCCTTCCGAACTTCCAAATGTGCAGTTGAAAATATAATGCTCGAAGTTAACAATTTCGTGTTTCTATGATCTGCACTGTGTAAGATATTAATGCCTTAAGGGTTAGGTAGTAGATCTAGAATCTTAGTGATAACAGGTCGCTTAATATTCCATTGGGACCAGAGCGAGGACATTTTATGATTATTCCCGTTAGGTCAACTGGCCCAAGCGCCTACTCATTTATTCAACAACCGTTTACACTGTTCAACAGTTAACACATACATACAGAGTTGTACCAAATTCCGATAGATCAAAAATAAATAAGCTCCAGTATCTTCAAGAAATTACAAAAGTTTAGCGACAAACAACTGCAGAAGGAAAGAATCGAAACAGTGCGCTGCCTGTCGCTAGCAAGTGACTGCAAAGCACGTAATGATGGACGACGTAACTATGTAGTACGCACGGGGGTACAAATGGTGTGCGTTCCTTTAACTGGTTCTCGCTTTTACCGTGCGTCCTGTCCACTCCATGTACCTGATACTCCCGTGGCTGTCGTATTATTTCTGCTCCACGCGGCTGCTAGCTCGCCTGAAACTATGACTATAAATACGCATGCTGGTTTAAGGAACCCACTCAACTCTAAACACAATACTGTCCTACGTCTGGTATGAATAATTATATTCTGAGATGATAAGAAAATCTCTGGTTGCACTGTTTACACTCCAAGACTTGTGTCTTCATGCCAGCTTACCTTCTTGATGATTATCTGTCCACAATTATCATTCCATTTTATTGCACAATATTCATGACGACGTTAATGTCAGTCACTGTAGTACTTTATCCCGTCACACGTAGTTCACAGTCTTACTCTGGCCGACCTTCGGCGATAGATACACAGGTAATGATGATGATTATCGGTCCATAATTATCACTTGGACGAGTGTATGCGTAACCGAGAACGACGCGGGTGATTGTTGATGATGCGGAAGCCGAATGGTCGAACGAAAGCTCTTAAGTTCGCCACAAGACACTGGCACTTGAATGCTCTCTTTTGTGGTAAACTGTATTAATGATTTACATTAGTTCGTTCCGGGAGGCCGATCAGGGGCGGATGATGTTGTGTGGCAGGACCCGCAGACGAGCAGATGCTCAAATACGTTATCGGCGGCACTGCTCATATTTAATAACTTCTTTATCCGCGTTTCTTTGAGTCTGTAAGGTGTCAGGCAAATCCAACACCTTCCATGAAAACTCTGACATGATAAGCAAATCCAGAAGTATGTCACATAGCTCCGAATAAATCTTGACACTAAATTAACCAAAGTAATACGAGTAACGACTGAGCAAATGGAATACCACAGACTAACACAAGAATGCCTAAATGCATGTCATACCTTCCCACCGTGAGACAAACGCAGTTCCGAGGGGAGAAACGAGAACAGAAGCCGAGAGGAGAACCGAGTTAAGCTAGAAGGCCCTACGATAAGGGAGGGACACCCACGTCACCAGCTAACCACCAGGACCACCCACCCAGCCCATGTTAAAAGCTAGAGCCCTCCAGAAGAACAGTATAGATACTACGATAACACTAAAAGGGCCACACCAGCCGCAAGTTTTAGCGTGAGACATTTTCGCGTCTCTGTTACGTTGCAAACTTTAAAAACATTGCCCCACCACGAAAAGTATAACGTTTCTCATTGGATAGACAGAATTTTTGTAGGCGGAGCTTAAGGTTAATATTGAATGAACGCAAGCGATGCCGCATTTTTGAGCGCATAGGGCTTCACTCAGAACTGCAGAAGTCTCATCTGTTACATCCCCTTTTTATGTAATACTAGGGTCTATCGTTAGTTAAAGCTCATGGTATTCACATTTGCTACGTGAAGTAAAAATCTGAAACGTGATGATTTTTCTGTTATATAGTTACTGAGAAGCCACATCAGCCACTGTACTTTACGACAAGTTAAATAAGTAACTAAAGATAATTGAGGGTCACTATAGACCATTTTGATAGTTTTCTCTTTTGTGAAACTTAATTTAAACCTAGATTGTAGATGTGATGTGGCATAGGTCATCCTTCGATCCATCGTAGAACTTGGAAACCCATTCAGGGAATATTCGTTCACATTTTTGTTGAACGCAGTTGGTTTTTATCATCCTGTATTAAAACATTAGCTTTTATCAATAGTGCAATTTATAAATAATATTTTGTGAGTAGAATAAAATTTCCAATGGTAAACTTAACTGCTTTTTCGACGTTATTTTACCAGCTAACTAAAAATAGGAAAGCCTTGAACCGCTTCCACTAAATTTAGTTAGCATTAAGATTCTTTTACAGGGAGTGCAATGGAGCTGACGCTGAAATCACTAAGCATTTGGTTATATCATCACTAGCCTCACTGAAGTCTTCTGAACTCTACATGTCATGTTTGGTCTGGCGTCTCCTTACCAGCAACAGGTCCCAGATTCAAACTAGTCAATTCCCTAAAAAACACGCTCAGAGCGTCGGTAGGGAGACACGACTTAGAGCAAACGGAAACCACGCAGAATGTTAGAGAATGGCGACCCTGCCGGGATGGTAAAATACCATGATTGAAGGTCGCCCACATGCCTAACTAGGTCAGAAAAATATCTTGTTGAAGAATTTTTGTTACAAAATTTATTTTCCTAAAGTTATGCATAGTCGAAAAGAGTAGCTGCAGCGGTAGATAGTAAAGGCATTCAATAGAAAGTGAGACATTCTATCAGAGACAATAGCATAATTAAGTTATGAATTTTAATATTGTTAGAATTAAGTTTTCTCTTCAATGCAAGCGCACAGGTGGCGGATACATCGTTGACAAGTTGGTTCTGACCCAACAAGTAAGTGAATTGATTGTCAAGTCGTGTGTGCAAAAAGTTTATGAAACGTGTGAGATCGTATGAGCGCATGTTGATGCGAAGTAGGGCGCGTGAATTGCTTTTAAAACAGAAAATAAGGGATTCAGAAAGATTAGCAATGGCAGATCGAGACCTTGACCGAATTGAGGTAGAGACCCAACATGAAGATGGACAGAGAATAGAGGACAGTACAACAGATGATGCAGTATCGCGAGAAATAGGACAGATAACACACCATAACGAGGACAATGTACGTCAATCCACAGAAAACCTAGGTCAGCATACGACAGAGGAGCAGGAAAGTAAAGAGACAGCCGATGAGGATTCTAACTTGCGTCTTGATTACGTAAAACCCATAGTACAAGTAATCAGAGCTCCCTCACCACAGAGTGCAAGGAATTCGAGCAGAAACGTGTCACCACACAGTTCAGTGCAATCGGTTGCAAACCAAGACTTGGGCGAAAACACAGAGCGTAGGACGTCGGAAGAAAACGCAATAGGACCCACCAATCTGGCAGAATTATTACAATTAATGACGAAAACCATGACAAGACAAAATAAAGAAATTGCGAACCAAATTAAAATTCAGAATAGAGAAACGACGAACCAAAGTGCAGAAATCACGAGACAAATGAGTGAGATTAAAGAACAAAACAAAAGAAAAAAAAGTTCACTTACACCTAAGTCATATTGAAGACGAGGCAAAAGAATCTCGAGTAGTGATAGGAAACTTAGTAACAGGTCACAATCAATTGAGAACAGACATTGACAAAGTACAAGCGGACGTACAAACATTGCGTAATGACACTCAGGACGAGATCAAAACATTACGTAACAACACCCAGGGAGAAGTCAAGAAACTAGAGAGACAGATAAACGTAATTACTAGACAAGCAGCAGGTACAGCGCGTGAAATTGTTGAAAACAGTGTGTTACACAAACGAATCACAAAAGCAGCGCTGAAAAGATATGATAACCGCATAGGCAAAATAGAAGCGCAGACGAAGTGAAAATTTCAGAAATTGCGAACAGAGTTGTTGCAAACCGTTGAAGAGCGTAGTGAACAGGATCGAACATGCACTGAGTCTGCAACCACATCAGTATCTGTAACAGCACCGGAAAAACAAGCAATTAACGAAGATATCATGCATTTTCGATTCCAATCACAGGCGGAAAATAACATACGTGAAATCAGACAGCTTGCACCGCAACAAACACGTTTCGAAACTCTTGATGAACAAACGGCACCACAAACACATGCAGAACCACAAATGTATGTTTCAAGACAGTTTGGATCGTGCAATGAAGCGGCAAGGTTAGCCAGACAAGATAGCGAACCAATGCCAGACAACGGAAAGCCAGATCGCGAAGAGTACAGTGCAATGCATTCAGCTACACGTTCACAACCGATGGAAGAAAATTATTGCGTACCACTCCAACGATACTACGCAAGGGTAGGCGAAAGTTACAGTGGACGGTATCCAATGGATCTACCACAACCGGAAAGAACGACGGGAGAAATGATCAGAAACATAAGTGGCGAAGAATCGCGAATATCATATGGAACTATGACGAACTACGACAACGATCATTTCCTCACAGTCAGAAAATTTCCACACCTTCGAAAAGGAAACTCATTACATCCACGAACTTTTATTGATCAATTCCGAGTAGGATTACCAGAACACTGGACGCTAGCACACAAATTAGACTTTATATGTGCACACATGTCAGGAACAGCCGCAGAAACCACGCAGAATGTTGCAGCGACATGCCGATCGTACGAAGCTTTCAGAGAGAAGTTTCTCTCACGATATTGGTCCAGCGAAGCACAAAACAGAGTGAAGTACGAATTATTACAGAGCCCATATTTTGAAAATTCAGGAGAGAAGAGTCCCGCGAAATTTTTCGAATTAATGGCAAAGAAAAATCAATGCTTAGATGTACCATACAGTCACAGAGAGTTGATTAAATTATGCGCGATGAAGTTACCATTGAAATACCAGCAATCATTAGTAGGTCGCTGAGGCAATGACGTCGAAGCATTTAAAGGTATTCTAAGGGAACTACAGTTCATAATTTCGGAATATGACGCAAGAAAAAGACGAAGCGCACGTGAAAACGAAAGCAAAAAGCAGTGGAATCCACAAGACATAATACGAAGAAACAATAATTACGAACCACGTGATAACTTCGCACCAAGAAACGACAATAGATTTCAACAAAGAACCGGTCATGGATTTAGAAGAGAATATGGCAATAACTATAATTCACTCAGGAACGGCAACAACTATGACAGAGGAAATAACGACAACCGGAACGGGTATTGGAGCGCCAATAGACCGACAAATTATCAACAAAGAAACCAATAACAACAAGCGGAGCAAGAAGAGAGAATACAGATAGAAAAGGGTGGAGGTAAGACCACCAAACCCCGATAAACGTTCGAATTGACAGCTAAGCGCCCATGCCAAAGGGAATGACGCACCGACCCAGGACAATTGCAGCACCTTGAACAGAGAAGAAAATACCGTATCACAAGAAGGAAGAAACAAATCCGCAGGGACCAGATGAAAACGAAGACTGGAAAATAAGAATATCGTGTTGGGACAAAATAAATTGGGAGAATACTGACGAGGAAGATGACTTACCAGAGGCATGCACAACGAATGTTGGAGGAAAGGACGAAGTAATGGGTATTGCAGAGCTATTTGAGATGGAAACCAGGGAAAGCGAATTCAATGAGGAAATGCGCAGTCGACAGAAGTTGAAAATAAGTTACTAGTGGGCAGACAACCCAACGTATGTAATGAAGGATGTTATGAAGCGATAATTAGAGCATTTAGATGCGATTATGTGGAAGTAGCGACGAAGAAGAAGAAGACGAGGATGAGGAAAAAGTAGAGGATGTTGAAGAAAGCGTAAATGAAGGAAGAAATAGAGAAGAGGAGATGAAAGAGAGAGAAGTAGCAGTCGAAGCTTATCCTACAGAAAGTTCGAATTCACAAGGGAAATTCCTGAAAAGACTCATGTACGATTCAGTGGAGGATTCGTTGATGCAAGAAGAAGAAGAACAGAACCAACCCTTTCAAATTCAACCAATTGTGAAGAGCATGGTAAAGCATATCCCCGTCAATATTTTAATTGATAGCGGAAGTGAACTGACTGCGATCTCAGAAAATTTATTCATGCAGTGTAATGCCAATGAGGAATTGCCAGTTCTGAAAACACGTAAGATTAAAGTAAGAGGTCCTATCAGAAACAATGCTGCGGAAGTTACGAGACAAACAAGGTTAACTCTTTCGTGTCAAGGTCAAAAGACGAAGCCAAGTTTGTGATTATATCCAAACTAACTGTAGATTTGATTATAGGTGCAGATTTTTTAAATGAGAGATGAGCGATAATAGATTTGGGGAAAGGTA